>NC_079557.1:10984620-11287651 GCF_015846415.1 Triplophysa dalaica
TGAGAACGACACGCTGCATCAAAACCCTTTATCCCTTTATATATAAAAAAATTGGGTGCAGTTTAGACTGACATGGCAGTATGACAGATTACAAGTAACAAAGAATTACAGAATTACAGAAGATAGTTCTTGTAGTATTGTTAGGCCATAATACACCGAATGACACATCATTTACAACAACACAGCAGCAAATGTACACACAATGTGCGTAGTGTAAAGTGATTGGTACGTATTGTGGTATTACAGTAAGACAGTGTATGAAGTCAGTAAGTAAGACAGTGTATGAAGTCAGTAAGTAAGACAGTGTATGAAGTCAGTAAGTAAGACAGTGTATGAAGTTGTGCATGCTAGTGGGGGGATAAAGTGCAGTGCTAATGAATAGATTGTGGGAGTGAATCATCCTATGTCTTTTTAGATCACATTAGATGTTTCGTGTTTTGTAATATGGCTTCTAGTTAAATTCAGACTTCAATTAATGTTGACATTTCTCAGAAATGGCCTTCTCAAAGATGCAGTTTCTCTGGAGGACTCAAGAAAGTGTTGATACCTTTTTTCCCTTTCAGATGTTCTCCGTGCATCTCGGTTTGTGTGGTCTTTTTTGTTTATTTGGCCTTTTTGTGTTTATTTTGGCACTTTTTTGTCAGCTTGTCTTTTCTGGCAGCTCTTCTATAGTGTTTTTATTGGGTGACTTCACAGTGCTTCTTTCATAACCACTAAGCAGCTTGTTTTCATGTGTTTATCATTTTAAAATCTAGCAGTAATGAAATTTCCTTTAAAGGATACACTCAAAAAAGAAATGTGTCATCATTTACTCATATTCGAGTTGTTCCAAATCTGTATACATTTCTATGTTATGATGAACACAGAGAAAGGTACTTTGAAGAACGCTTATAATCAAACAAATCTTTCCCCCCTTTGACTCCCATTGTAACAAATATTACTTTATCAGTTTATTGTGTTCTGTTGAACTCAAAAAAGAAATTTTGAAGAATGTAGGACAACAAACTGTTCTGGGGCACTTTTGACTAGCATTGTATTTTTTCCTATGGTAGTTATTAGGGGCAAAATTCATCAGAACAAAGACATTTGTAAAGATTAGGAAGAACTCGAAGGTGAGTAAATGAGTACAGGATGTACATTTTTGGGGAAGTGTCATTTCAAGACCATTTTAAGGAAGCATAAAATGTGTAAATCAATCAATAATTACACAGATTCACTGGAATAACTTAAGATCAGTTAGTGTATTTGAATGTTTTATTCAATAACTTATTAACAGACTGATTATTGAAATGTTTTATATGAGCAGACATTTGAAGCAAATTGTATCAAACTTTACTGTTTATATATCATGAATGAACATATAAATATAAATGTCTATATAATTTTATTGCTTTTTATCATGTTGCCTCAAGAGTGAGCTGCAAATCATTTTGAAACCTCTGGTTAATGATTTCTTTATTCAGTGACTCATTTATTTGGAATAAGGTTTCAGTACAGATATGCTGTTTAATAATTATCAAATGAAGTACAGTATTATCTTCATTCTGTATTCTAGGATACACTGTATGCTCTCAGTTTTCGTTTTTCCTGTTTGCATGGACACATCGAATTAAAATATGTTAAAATATTCCTTTGTTTTCAGACAGTATAAAATAGTCTTAGTAGTGTGTAGGTAATTTACAGTAAAAGACCCGTAGACCAGTTATGATAAAAGAAGACTCAGAGTCAGGAATAATTAATAGAATACCATTTTGTGAGGAAAAATAGTTTGTAGTTTTGCCAGCAGAAGTCAGCTTCAGCACTCTCAAGAAGTCCCACAGGCCGACCTGCCTTACATCCAAAATGCAGAGGTATTTAAACTAACAGAGTCAACTAACTACGTCATAACTTGCATAAATCAAGCTCACATGATTGGTAATCAATAGATAAACACAAACGCAAAGCTTTCAAACAATTCTGGAGTCATGAGACCGAGAAGATCAAAGATGCCAGGCATTCACTATAATACGAATTAGAACATGACGTTATGTCTATCATGATTTTCCACTCTTTCATACTTTCCTACTCAAGGGTAGTGTGTGTGTTACCCGAAGATGTTTTCAAACATGTCGATGAGAAGTCCCTTTTCACAGTCGCACTGACCTAGCAGGAAGAGAGAGCCCAAGCATCCAGAGACTTAAACCATTAACTATTATCTACTTTCTGTATTAGAAAAGTTTCAATCATCAATCTAAAATATATTAATGCTGAATAATAATTGATTAATATTTGTCAAAACCGCATAAAAGTGTTTATATTTGAAGTAAGATGAAGCCACGGCACCGGTCCCTTCAGTCCCCCGTTTAAGACCAATGTGGAGTCCAATACTCCACGTCCGGTTTAGTGAGGTCACTAAGGAGTGTGCCAACTTTATTGACAAGAGACTGTGTCCAAATTCAGATTAATAGAAGACCAAAAATAAGGAACAAACAGATGTGAAATGTGAAATACACTCATGTGTCTTAATTATAATGCATTTACTTGGTTGTGACCTTTTTCAATGTGTTTTGTCTGTTACCATTATCTATATTGTGCCAGGTGCACCTCTGTCCAAGAGAACAGATGTTTTAGGTTTTAATTTAACTTGATAAGGTCCATCAATTTTTGGACCTTGGACATAAACAATTAAACGTTACACCCTTCCTTGTATCAGCCAGAACAGGCTTGTCACTTTGCTTTATGGCTTTTTCAGAAAGTTTGACAAAGACTCTATTTCGTGAATGTCTTAATCAAACATCCAGTGCTTTAAGATACTATTGCAGAGCATCTTCCAATTGGCCAGATGCTCACTTGTGTTGAAAAACGATCATCCTATGGCAACCGCGTGTGGCGTCTCATCCTTACCTCAGAAGAGGATGATCGGAGAAGTTTTGTTAAGGCTGGATCTAATTTTAAAAAGAACTTTGGTAAATCCGCATTCCACAATTTTCCCCACAGCAACACGCTTTAAAGCAGTGGCAGTTCTCAACATGTGCGATTTTTGTATCTACTGGTTAACTAGACAGAATGCATTAAGAAAATGTTCAGTTTACATTTTTTCACCATCCTAACAGTGAATTGTATACCATGTGATCTGAGTCAATTTTTAACTACAATCTGGAAAAACTTCATCAAGCAATAAATTGGTTGTTGAATCATCGCTGTGCAATTTCGTAGGGAAAAGCCTCCAAACATCTGGAAAAGAAATCAACAATCATCAAAATGGAGCCCATTTGGAGGCAAAAGTATTGTGAAATTGATTTTCAAATGTGTCCTAAAACCTTGACCCAATGGGATTTTAGTTTTGGAGGAGAATTCAATTGACGACACCCTTTCCAAAAATCAATGAAAGACTATTTCTCAGATCACCACCATGTTTTGGAAATCTTCATATGTAGCTTAACTTCCAGCTCTGGATGTGCCAAACTATGTTAACTGTTCCTAGGTGTTCTTAAACAAATGATATGCTGATATGATGTGTTGACGCAGATATCTTTTGTGTATGTTAAGCAAGGTCACGTGTTTCTGTTATCCATGCTGGCTCCTTCAATCTCCCTGCCACCATTTTGCCAAAATTGTTTCGATGACTATCAAGTCCTGCTTTCTGGGATGAACATCCTTGGCACTGTCTTGGAGTGGATTTAGTTTGGAGGCGGTCTGTCATTTTTTACTACTCCCCATTTGATGCACTTGGGCCAAAAGAAGCATCACATCCTCTCCCTTCAGATTACACCTACTTTATTGGGCAGGTGCCAGGTGGCGGTGAACCCCTGCCTTAGATTGTCCTCCTCTGCCACTGCAGAATCTTATCCGTCATTGGATCATCACCTCATGCACACTGGTTTCCGCTCCATCCCACCAGCCAAAATACCATGACGTCTCTCTCATATTGCACTACAAAACATTTTGTTTGGGTTTGCCAAAGTAAACAGGCATTTCAGGAACCATCATAGTCAATGAAAACATCTGTATAATAATCAAGACAATTGAAGAATAAAAAAACTATTGAACATTATACTTAAATATTTACATCTTAAATGTTCATTTGGTAAGGGATGAGCATAGAACTTTTTTAATGTATCAACGTTTGGCAACATGCATGGGTCCTGGAATGCTATGTGGCGTATTTTTGCAACTCGTCAATCAAATTTGTTGTTTGCCCATACATTAGGAAATTTAGGAATAACTAATTTCCATTCATAATGAGTCTCCATCTCTCTATCCGATTTCATGGTGGGGGCCTGCTTGAGATAAAAGAACAATTTTGTCACAGCCAAGCACAATCTTATCTCTTCAAAGTAGACCATCGTGTTCTTGGTTTTTCAAAGTATCAACTTGAATTATGGTGATTTTACCAACACAGAATTCTGTCCATAAGACATTTTTTGTTCATTTAGATTATTCCACAATTATTTTATTAAAAACTATCCATGATAGTCACAGGCTCTATGCACTGACAGGCTGCACTCAAAACTCACTATCACATCGAGGAGGTTTGTTTCACCCTTCATCACAGCAGCAGATGCTTTGCCGTTTTATTCCCAGTGAATTATCAAATGTTAGGTATGTGGACAGAGCTACTGATAAGCAGTTTTCTATACTCTCAGATCACATGTCCACATTAATACCAATAATATATATAAATATTTTGTTTATTAGCTATTTCCACTATTTCCCCCTCCAGGGACAACGGGACACCTCCCCTTTTACTTATCCATGAATAAGCACATACAGCTTGGAATTTGTAACCCTAACATATATATATATATTTATAAAATCACAGATTTCCTTTCAACCAAGTGCTTCAGAGCAGAGTTGTTTACAGCATCTGCTCGGTTCCATTTCTTTATCTGTTTCAAGGCCGGCTTTGTTACTCGGTGCATAAGCCATTTCTTTAACATTGAAACCCATGAGAAAGGTGGAATTAAACTTGGAATTAAACCAATCCCGTGTGATGTGACCGCCCAATTTGCAATTTCCCTGCCGAGACGGCTGTGCGGAACCCAATATTTATTTTGGCAAAATCCCCTGTCCACTCGTACTCTGTTTTGCACAGACGTATATTTTACCCCAGCGGCTCAAAACCCCCACAGCCTTATGAAAATCCACCTGCTGTGTATCCTGCAACCCTTGGTGGTCTCTTCACCCACGTCTGGGTGCGCACATCACTCCCCATTGCTTCTCAAGCTCTTCCACCATCCCTTACAAAAATAAAACAAAAAGAAATCTTTCTGCCCCATTTGTTTGGTCGATCAGGGATGACACCATGATTGACCGCCGGATTCTCCCCCATTTACTGTAGGGGATTTACAGTAAAAGACCCGTAGACCAGTTATGATAAAAGAAGACTCCGAGTCAGGAATAATTAATAGAATACCATTTTGTGAAGAAAAATTGTTTGTAGTTTTGCCAGCAGAAGTCAGCTTCAGCACTCTCAAGGAGTCCCACAGGCCGACCTGCCTTACATCCAAAATGCAGAGGTATTTAAACTAACAGAGTCAACTAACTACGTCATTACTTGCATAAATCAAGCTCACATGATTGGTAATCAATAGATAAACACAAACGCAAAGCTTTCAAACAATTCTGGAGTACGAATTAAAACATGACGTTATGTCTATCGTGATTTTCCACTCTTTCTCACTATCTTGAAACAATTCAATCACACATACACAACTTCCTCAAGGGAAGTGTGTGTGTTAACCGAAGATGTTTTCAAACATGATGATAAGAAGTCCCTTTTCAAAGTCGCACTGACCTAGCAGGAAGAGAGAGCCCAAGCATCCAGAGACTTAAACCATTAACTATTATCTGCTTTCTGTATTAGAAAAGGTTCAATCATCAATTGAAAGGAGATTAATGCTGAATAATAATGGATTAATATTTGTCAAAACCACATAAAAAGTATTTATATTTGAAGTAAGGTGAAGCCACGGCACCGGTCCCTTCATGTGCATTACTCAACTCAACAAAGACATTAAAAAGCTATTTAGATATTAAACTGTTTCTGACACCGAGGGTACAATAGTTTCATTTATAATGTTGATCAACCAATAACAGGCGTTTCGACTCAAGTGTTTTAAAAGTTATAAAATCGACAGTAAAAGTAAATGTTTATTTCAATGTAATGTAGCATTCGATATTAAAATAGGTAAATGATAACATTTTAAAAAGTATAATTACATTTAAAATAAAATGTCATAATGTACCTCAACGGAAAATACGACTCTGTGACGCCCTCTGTTGCACACTAGAGGTATTGACAGCTTTTAATTCATTGGTGTGCTGCTCAATATAGAGCAGCGCTGAGGAATGCCATTGTTACTGGGACATTAATATTCACTCCGCGTGACTACAGGAGTCTGAGCATGTTTTCGTCTCCAAGAACTGGGATAAGTGTCCAAAATTGCTGTGATTTTGCGAGACTGGTTGTGGTTTTATTTAGTATTACTTCTAAGCAAGGTAAGGCACCTCCGTGCAAATGTAAATTGAATGCATGAGATCTAATGTTGTACTGAGATAAACGTTGAGCTGAAATGTCAGGTGTGCTTGTACTTGTGAAAGTTAATGCATGTAAAATCGTACTGGAGCATCCTTAGAGAATTAGACTAGAAAACAATAGTTCAAGGAAACATTTTGAGTTTGCTAATGGTAGATGAATGGGAGAAATAAGTGTGAACAAGAAAAATAATGTTTGATTTTGTTTAACATCTTTTCGATTTTTACATCAATTTTCAAATATTTACAGCCTCTTTTATAGAGATTTTTTCACTTGTTGTTTCAGTGTTAGGCAAGATTTACCCCATCACTGTTTTAATAACTTTAGGATTTACTAAAGGAAATTAAAGTCACAAGAAGTCATTGAACTTAGGATCAAGGTTTGATGTTGTTGATATTTTCTTAGGTTACAAGCTCTTGTTGCCAACAGAATGAACACACAAAACTACACTAAAACATCTTATTTTATTTTATTGTGTGTGCGTTGTCCAATTCAACCCATTATAATGCACAACAGTCCAAAGTCTGCAGATCATAAAGAAAATGAACTCCAAAGTGTTGTGACAATGACCATTTGCTGGCTGAATTTTCTGTCACATTGAAGCGTGGCTTGACCTGGCCATTTGATTTGTGTGCAGGTTTACATACAGTTTTGCATACAGTGCTTCCGCTCCTATTTCTTATTTTCCATATTTTTTTAAGGAGCATTCTTGAATAAAGGAGTTGCCTACATGAGTGACAGGTTCAACAAAAGTGTGATGTGTATTGGCTTCTGCCCTGATATTCAAGTATACTCAATCTTGATGCATCAGATTGCAGGATTGAATTTTATTCAAGTTTGTTTTGACATGAATGTCATTTGATCTTTAAAATGGTAGTTCATTCACTGCAAAATGACACATGAGGAGTACACTGTTGAGACAAATGAATTACAAATATGTGCATGGGAGGACAGTCTTTGTCACTGAACCTTGTTGTTGCTTGGATAGTTTTATATTCATTGCTTTTTGATATTTTTTTATAAATTAAACCATGTTAAATGCACGTATTCTATGGTGGTGCAAAAAAGGTTCTTGATTCTTATGTGACCTGTTCAACACTTTTGTTTGGATGTTCTGTCATTCCAGTCTTAACAGTGAATTTAATGTGACCGAATTGGTTGTGTGTGCATCCTGCTGTGTTAAACCGTCCTTGTGCGCACAGTACTTTCTCAGCAAACTAATCCAAAGTTATGTGCTGTGTTCATTGTATTTATTGATCTAGTTTAATCGTGTAACTTTGTGGAATGCAGGTGCCGTTTTATTACCTAATTGCCAAAACATCTGCAAAACTTAAATAAGCTGTTTTTTATATTTGCCTATTCTGTTTTATAGATCCCACAGAAATTAACATACTTTATTGGACCACAAGAGGAAATTCATTATGTTATGCTTAATCACCTTCTGACCAATTTCATTTAAAATGCCCTGACTTTTCTTTTTTTGTCTGTGAGGATTTACTTAATGCTAATATTGTAAACATACGTCTATACAGAAACTATAGGGGGATAATGATGTAAAAAGTAAATATAGGCATTTCAAAGACTTAAGCTTTCAGACAATTTAGGTTGGAAAGATATTTGCTAGTATCCTATGAAATTATATTTTTCTTTTCCCTCTTTCCCCTTTTATTTAAACATTACACATTAAAGCTCACATCATAAAAATGACAGCCATAAGCTGCCGATTTTTTTGTTTTTCGCAAATGGACCTCTAAGCAGGCAAAGCACTTGTAAGAACGGCCATGTCAGTAAGACAGTTTTAGCAATGCAGCGGATATTTTCGAAAGAAAACATGCTATCCATCTTGGGGAGGCAATAATATGAGAAGTGCTCTGCAAAGTTTAGGAGGAATAGAGAAAGGAGGTTTTTGTATGTTTTTATTATTAAAGAGAGTATTTAACATGTTCCTTTCAAGTATTTGCAGGAATTGTCTTTTTAATGTTACAAAATCAGTTTTCTAAAGAATATAAAGTTTACATGGGTCATGGTATATCTCATTGTATCTATCTCACTGTTAACAATCCTGAGCAGAGATGAGAAGAGATGTGTTGCGTTGACAACTTTCCTCTTATCAAAACAATCTCACAAATGTGAAGAGCTTTCCCCAAATGTCAATGTCCGGCGTGTTGGAAATGTTTTGATTCTTGTACATAAATGTTTTTCCTTGTCTTTCTGGATATATTATGGACACATTATTCATGGCTACTTTACATCTACGACTTGGGATTCTGTAAACTAAAGACTTTCTATTCAGTTTTTTTTTCAAATGTTAAAATATGAACCTTCAAATCAAAATTGTCTTTAGGAACATGAGAAACATAAATTCCTTCAGGTGGGTGTAAACCTTTTTTTCCTAATATTTTTGCTAAAAAAAAATTTCCATGTGTGTTTGACAAAAGGATTGCCTTGAGCTCTTAAAATACTTATTAGTTTCCTGCTTAGACATGTTTATCTGATCATGAGTTTGACATTCACTCAACCAGAAACAAGTCACGATAGGAGTAGAGTCTTCACATTATTGCTATTGTATTACAGTTCATGCACAACCTGTCAAAACAAGTGAAAGGGACTCAATGCTTTTTATTTCATGTCCAATATTCCCTAATATATTATGTCATGGCCCCATACACTTTATGTAACTGTAAGGGTCTCAAATGACTTTGTTTTACAATCTGACAAAATAACTGGAGAGTTAGAAAAAACCTTTTTACACATTTATTTGCACAGGCATTGGGGAACATATTTTATGAAAGTAGATGCAACACCAGTTGTCTTTCAGTTTTGTGCTACAGGCCTTTTTACAATATAAAGTTCATCATTTTCTTTCAGTCTCTGTCATGTTACTGGGGTAACTCTATAGAAACCATTTTCCTCCCCTGTTGCTTTTTTTGATGAAGGATTTGTAACCAAGTCATGCTGTCAGGTCTGTGAAGGCTTGAATAAATTATGTCATTATTTCCTCATGTTGATCCAAACCCAAACGGCTTCTTTCCTTTGTAAAAGAAATGATTACATGTTTAAGAAATCTTCACACAGGTCTTTTTGATGCAATCAAGCGTTCAGACCGGTTTGTAAATGGGTTGAGTTCATATCATGAAAAGATTATCAGAATAACAATTTTTACCGTCATTCAGGAGTCGAAGGCTTGGTTCTTATTTTGTGTCCTCTGGAAAATGAAACAGCACATGCTTAAACGAATAGTTTACCCAAAAATGAATTAGGCCTACTCACCCTCGAGTTATCAACCGAGATTTTTGGGATTGCTTCCATTGAAAACCTCATTTGTAAGTCGCTTTTGATGAAAGCGTCTGCTAAATGACTAAATGTAAATGTTTTCTTAAATTCTTCAAAACATCAAATTATGTGTCCAACAGAACAGCAACAAAAAGTATTTAATAATTCCTTCTTCCATGGATGTCAATGGTGCACCAGAAATCTCTTGCTAACATTCTTCCAAATATCTTTCTTTGTGTTCAACCAAACAAAGAAATGTATACAGGTTTGAAACAACATGAGGTCATGAGAGAATTTTTTATTTTTAGGTGAAATGTTCCTTTAATACAACACGACTGTGAATGAAACTATACATTTCTTCAGTGAATTGTTCCTTTTAGTTTCAGCTTTTCTTGTATAACCCCGTCCCTGTATTATACTCTCTCTCCTCCCACTCAATTTCAGGTGTAAAGCAGTGACTCAACACCTGCACCTGTACAAATCGTCCTCAACACCTTCAGGACAAATCCGTACTTGAATCATTTGATAGTGAAGAAAACAATGTATTCGCACGGCAGTGTCCTCCGTACCTGTGTCAGAGGGATCTACAGTTGTCACTGGAGCACTTCTCGTGATACGCGACGAAAAGTGAGCTTCATTCACCTCTTGTATATACACACTGATATTTGACCCGCCACAGCACATCTTTTGTTTGTCCTACAACAACATGCCTCAAAGAAACGCAGTCCTTGGCTAATTTGTTTCATAAAAGTTGGAGAGAAAGTTTTATCTGTAAAAATGTCCCGAACCATAACCTTGAGTTTAATACTAAAATCTGATTGGTTGATAAGAATGATGGACCTGTTACAGTAGGATGTTGGCCCGTGAACCCTTATGCCACGTTTGCATCTTCCACATTATTAGTCAGCTAAATAAACAAATGTAATTGCTCATTTATAGCCTCTCTATGCATGCATTGCAGACGTCTTTGCTATCATTTTAAAACATTTTTGCTTTGTTCAGCATAGGGCGAAACATTTAAGTGCAAGAGAATCGTTTACCGTGACTAATAAATGTAGAACAGAATCACAGACGATGGTTGTTGTTGAATGTCTCCTTAATGGACAAAGCTTTTGCTTGTGGAGGCTGATGATGGTGACAGGCAGAAAAGTATGTTCATCAGAAGCATGAATATTCTTTTAATTCATGTCAGAAACAATTACGGCACTATTCATTATTCCTGAAAACCTTGTGTGGGATGGACTGGTAGTTATGATCAGTTGGTTAGGAGATTGGCTTTCGTTTGCATATCTGCATAAGTAAACGAAACAAAGCGTGAGGAGACATGGCATTGCTCCAGTACCTTGAGGCCGTCATATGTGACCTGACTTTAAAGAATCACACCCAAACAGGCTGAGTGTTGAAAGAAAGATGTTCTAAACTTCTTTGTTGTGTAGTGCTGAGTTCCAACTTGTTGAAAAAAACGGCGGCCTCACGGAAAGCCACAAAATGCCTTCTGTCTGAAATTCCCTTTACCATGTCCCTGCCATTTCCATCATCCACTGAGACGTAAACATTTTCCTCAAAACCACTTTAGTGTCAGTTGCTCAGTTAATGGGGCGAGGGAAGTTCACTTAGTATGGTGACTGAAAGACTGGTCCATATGTACACCTCCTGCACCGTTTGCTTGTTTGTTCTTAAATTATATTTTAACCTTAAACATTTATACATCATTTCAAACAATTTTCCAACAAAATTGCAGGAAATCTGCATGTGCTGATTGGGCTTGCTGATCGTTGACCGCGACAGACAATATCACACCATTTTTCACCACTAAAAAGAATTGTGAATTGTGAGTACTTAACCTGTTTTGTGTTTCTTTGTAGACGGCATGCTGCGGGTTCCTGTTTCTGTCTTTTGTGTCCATACTTGCACTGAGTTGGATTTATGTTTGCTTTATTGCTTTCAACGACCACAGTGATCTAAACTGGTGAGCACGCAGCCATGGGAAAAAGAGGCCACTCCAACATGTATTTTAGTGTTTCTAAATGTACTTTTTTTATTAGTGAAAAAATCGATTCACATATGAATCGCGATTCAGTCCTCTAGCGATTCTTATCGATTCGCAGATTTAAAAAAAATCGATTTTCTAGTTAATATAACAATTGTTGATGTTGTCACTTTTTTGGGATCACTTAAAATAGAATTAATTGAATAACCACAATATGTGAATAAAGTCAAAACTGAAGTGGCTTATAAATTGTTTTTTCACTATTTGGGCTATAATTTTAATGTATTTAAATTATAATAATTGAAATTATTACACTGACAAAACTGACTAAATTTCCCTTTGTAGGTTTATCTTCACAAAATTAAAAACATGGGTGAACTGGTATATGATAATGATGGTCACCTCTGCTGTGGTAGCCACATACTGCCTCCTCTTACTGGTAATACGAAAGAATTTCAACACACATTAGGATAGATCTGTTGGTAATGATTTTACGCAATGGTTTGTTTAAAAAACTAATTTTCGTTTATTACAGGTATTTGGATTAATACATTTTGCAATCAGAGAACCTTTGGTTTTACACTGCCTCCATAAGGTACATGGCAATCATTTTAAATTGACAGAATTCAGAATTCATGATGCATTTTTGTTAATACTGTGAGATTGACAAATAAAACTCTAGAAAAGTTTTACGTTTTTTATGAGCTAGAAGTAGCTAAAGTTAAGTAAATAATCTCTGTCCTTTCGAAACTTTGTACGTCCAAAATAACTTTCATGAAATGGAAAAACTTGTACTTTTTAAATGATTAAATACTTTGTTGTCAAAGTTGACAAGCAGTTATACCTTTAATTGGTTAGATATTTGCAAAACCCAGTGAAAAACATAAAGAGAGACTAATAATTATGACATAAAATAAAATTCCCAAATATGGAGGTAAAATTTTTCAATATGACATACGAAAACTGATAAAAACTGGATAAATTTTGATTATTTGTTATGATTTTAACCTCTTCAACTCCACCTCCCATGAACCCTTGGTGGATCCCATATTGCATCATCACATAAAAGTTGAAGAACTAAACGTACCAGTAATACACAATAAGGTCTGGATTCATCTTGCCACAACTCCCCTTGTGACAATCTAACAAATAGTTTTCAGTTTCAAATTTACTTCACAAAAAGCACAGATGAGTCATATATCAAGTAATTCTTTCACTATTATGAATATAACTGTATATCAAACCCTTAAGAGTAAATGTTGTCAAAATGATTGTCAAATTGTTATAATTTTTTGGGTTTTTTATTTAGAATGTTGAGTGGAAGAGGTTATGGGCAGCATTTGGGACATTCTTGGCAGGCATGGTACTGAATGCTGTTTCTGTGTCTCTATATTCTCACCAGGTGTTACTGTCTTTGGGTCTCCTCATAGTCACCCTGGGTACAGCTGGATTTAGTGTTAAATGGAAAGAGGAGTGGCATAGCGTTGAAATGTCATTTCAGGTAGGAAGTAGAAACACTTACACCTCAACATTGAACACACAAATCTCAACCATGTTAACAATCAAAAACCATCATTCATTAAAAAAAACTCAAAACACAACAGATAACTAACTGTAACGACAATAGTAAAGCATAAATTAAGACAGCAAGAACAAACAATAATCTTTGAACAAATAAGAAACATCTCGTCTCCTAATTTGACCAAAAAATTCTATGTTCAAGTTACTTATTTATCTTTGTAGGGAGAACATTTTGCAAGTTAAATTTTTTTCAGTGAGAAACTCAGCTTTTCATACAATGTTATTGTTGTACATACAGTGCATCCGTAAAGCATTCACAGCGCTTCACTTTTTCCACATTTTGTTATGTTACAGCCTTATTCCAAAATGGATTCAATTCATTATTTTTCTCAATTCTACAAACAATCCATGACAACGTGAACGTAGTTTGTGTGAAATTTTTTATTTATTAAAAATTAAACGAAAAACGAAAAAAGCATATGTACATAAGTATTCAGAGCCTCTCAATACTTTGTTGAAGGACCTTTGGCACCAATTACAGCCTCAAGGCTTTTTGAGTATGATGCTACAAGCTTGTCACACCTATTTTTGGGCAGTTTCTCACATTCTTCTTTGCATGTCCTCTCAAGCTCCATCAGATTGGATGGGGAGTGTCGGTGCACAGCCATTTTCAGATCTCTACACAGATTTTCAATCAGGTTCAAGTCAAGGACATTCAAAGAGTTGTCCTGTTGCCACTTGTGATAAGGTAGCCGAGGCAGTGGCAGTAAATAGGAAAGTAGGCAAGGACTCCAGCATTCTTCAAAGAGAAATGTCTTTACTTAGAGTTTCAATCAAGTTAGTACAAGGATCATGTCCCAACAAACAGAAGTTCACCAGAAACAAACCAAAAAGAAAACAAAAAGAACTCTCAACAAGTTGGCTACTAGTCCAACATACACCTTTTTCCCCCGTTCAGCCCAGCTCTTTGTTCTTTTATAGCTTTTAACTCCTCCTTCCATTTTCAAATTAGCCAATGGTAACCCCTCTTTAGTTACTTAACTAACATTCATAAAGCTAGAGAGGGTCCATAAGCTTTCAAACAACTTCTTTAATAACCTTTAGTGTTAACAATACATTATACAACCTTAAATTCATCAAAGATACATTCATCAATGAATTTTAGTCCCAATATTCTTAATGACCAACTCCGCCCCTCCAGGATGACAAGGTCGGTTTCCTGGTTGCAAACCCTCCTACTAGTTAACAACCAGCACCGGTAAGACAAAGAAACACAAAACATTAATACACACACATTATTTATCCAATCTAGAAACGGTCAACATGGAATGTGCACCTTTCATGTAACCGTTTCTCAGAAAGAATTACCAAAATAAAGATCTTTCAAAACAGTTTGGTTTGTTTACATTTACCTCTAACTTGCAAAGGCTCTACATCACATTTCTCCCTTTCACCTCCTCCGGATGATCTGAATTAGGCAAGCGGGATAAATAATCAGCTATTAAATTCTTTTTACCTGGACAGTGCTCAATCGTAAACCTATATGGCTGCAGAGTCAGACACCAGCGCAGTATTCTTGAATTGCTATTCTGCATAGTCTGCATCCACTTCAGGGCTCGATGATCCGTTCGTAGAGTGAACTCCCGTCCAAGTAAATAGTAGCGCAAAGAGTCCACTGCCCACTTAATGGCTAGGCCCTCCTTTTCAACAGTGGAGTACCGTTGTTCTCTTTCAAAGAGTTTTCTGCTCAAAAACAGCAATGGCTTTTCCTCCGAAGACTCTCCTTGAACTAGTACAGCTCCTAGTCCGACATCCGAGGCATCTACCTGTACAGTAAATTTCTTCGAGAAGTCAGGGCTCTTCAATACCGGTTCCTGGCACAACAAATCTTTCAGAGATGTAAAGGCATGTTCACATTCATTGGTCCAACAGAATTTAGAGGGACACTTCTTGGTACAGTTAGTTAGTGGAGTAGCTATAGTTGCAAAATGCGGAATAAATCGTCTATACCAACCGATTAGCCCCAAAAAGGACCTCACTTGCTTCTTGGTTTGAGGCCGTGCAATGCTTCGAATGGCCTTTAGCTTCTCCACCTGTGGTCGAATTTGTCCACATCCTAACAAGTACCCCAAGTACCTTACTTCCGTCTGAGCCCAAGAACATTTAGAGGTGTTAATTGTGAGTCCAGCCTCTTGAAGCTTATTCAGAACACCAGTAAGATGTTGCAGATGTTCTTGCCATGACCCACTGTATACCACCACATCGTCCAAATAAGCAGCTGCATACTGCTCACATCCTGCCAACACGCGATCCATCAATCTCTGGAACGTAGCTGGAGCTCCATGTAAACCAAAGGGCATAACTGTATACTGATATAACCCAATGGGAGATCGAAATGCAGTAAGGGTTTTGCAAGAAGGATCTAAGGGCACTTGCCAATATCCTTTGCATAGGTCCAGCGTCGTCATATACGTTGCTTTACCCAGTCTCTCAATCAATTCATCGATACGGGGCATTGGATAGGAGTCAAAACAAGACACGCTATTTAGCTTTCTAAAGTCAGTACAAAACCTAACTCCTCCATCTTTTTTCGGAACCAGTAATATAGGACTTGACCACTCACTATTGGACGGTTCAATGATCCCCATTTCCAACATGATCTTGATCTCATTCTTTAACTTTTCCACCATAGATTCTGGAACTCTGTAAGGTTTTTGTCGGACCGGAGTATTGTCTTTCAAGACGATGTTGTGCGTAAGAACCTCAGTCCGACCAGGTCTCTCCTGAAAAAGAGTAGAAAAAGACTGGACCATCTCCGTTAGTTGTGATCGACGAGGGATGTTCAAGTGTGAGAAATCTCCCAAAACCTCGTGGAACGTCCGAACTGGCTCCATATCGGTTTCCTCCTCTTCCTCCACTACTTCCCTCACCATCATCACTTGGTCTTTACGATCTGGAAGATCTTTGGGTTCACACTCTGTCAGTTTCTCCCTGAATTCCTTTAAGAGATTCACATGTAGCACTTGTCTTGGTTGCCTCCTTTCAGGGCACAAAATCTCATATGTTGATGGACTCAGTTTTCGTGTGACCACATACGGACCTTGCCACTTGGCTAACAATTTATTTGTACCTGATGGTAGCAGTACCAGAACTTTCTGTCCAGGTTTCAAGTTCCTCTCACGCGCATGCACATCATACCATCCCTTTTGTTTCTGTTGGGCTGCACGTAAATTCTCCTTGGCCAGAGTCCTGTAGTTCTCCAACTTGTCTCGCATCTGCAAGATGTAAGAAGCTATACTGCACTGGGCTGGTTTCTCTGCGGTCCACGACTCTTTGAGCACGTCCAGGGGACCACGCACTTGCCTGCCAAACAAAAGTTCAAAAGGAGAGAAATCGGTTGAGCATTGAGGAACCTCTCGATATGCAAAGAGAAGATAAGGAAGCCATTTATCCCAATCCCTCCCAGATTCATCAACAAACTTCTTAATCATGCTCTTTAATGTACCGTTAAAACGTTCTACCAGACCATCAGTTTGAGGATGGAATGGCGTCGTTCTAATCCCCTTGATACCCAATTGTTGATACATAAGTTTCGTTAGTTTGGCCATAAAGTTAGTCCCTTGATCTGTGATAATTTCAGAGGGAACACCAACTCTCGATATCAAATCAACCAAACATCTTACAATGTGTTTAACCTTCACTGAACGCAAAGGGTACACCTCTGGATACCTGGTAGCATAGTCACATATTACCAATGCAAATTGGTGACCCGTACTACTTCTCACTAACGGACCTATAACATCCATCCCTATGCGTTCAAATGGGGTCCCAATAATGGGCATGGGTTGTAAGTAACTTCGGTTTGCTTTTCGAACAGGTGCTACCATTTGACATTCATAACATGTTTTACAAAATTCTTGCACATCTTGGTACATTTTTGGCCAAAAAAACCTCTGACTTATCCGCTCATAAGTCTTCTGTTGACCTAAATGTCCTGACCAAGGTATGGTATGCCCCAGATGTAAAATCATCTGATGCAGTTCTTTCGGGACCACTAACCTAGGATTTTCGATATCATCGAGGTACAAAAGATCATCCGTTACAATGTACCTATCCCCACCAAATTTTGGTTCACCCACAGGTTTACCCTCTACCTCACACAGTTTCTGGAACAAGGGCTGTAAGGAAGGATCATTTTTCTGTAATTCCCTAAAGTTTTCAGGAATTTGCCAACGAGAATCAGTTAGTTCCAACCCAGGGTCAGAAGGTTTGCACAAATTCAGGACCCTATCTTTCCCCATATGTTTTTCTTGTCTTTTCTGTCTTTTACTTTTTTTATCCCTCCCCACAGTACCAAACAATTCAGCCTCTGCTGTAGGAAGAGGTTGTAACCCTTTAGTCTGGGAACGTGTGACTACGGCACACAATTTGGAAGTTGCCTCCACCAATTCAGTGAAACCAGGAAAATCTTCCCCTATCACCACGTCATGAGATAATTTCTCAACTACTCCCACTCGTAACAGGTATGCTTGTTCATCAATTACCATAGAAACAACTGCAGTTGGGTATGTCTGTTCATCCCCGTGTACACAGCCTAAACATACAGTATCACCATAGTTTAACATTTCAGAACTCAGCAATTCAGATTTAACCAGAGTTTGAGTACTACCTGTGTCAATCAGCGCCTGAGCGGACTGACCATTAACAATTACCCTGACACGATGACTATGTGTCTCTATACGTTTGGTTGGTACATCACAGTCTTCCTTCCTGGGAACATAGCACATTTTAGTCACCTTAGTTTTCTTAAACGGACAGAAGGAAGCCTTATGTCCTGGTTGTTGACAATAGAAACAAATCAGAGTGGTATTAGAATGTTTGTCCGACACCGTCACAGTGTTATCAACAGGTTCCTCATATCTACCCCTACCCACAGTACCTTTATTGATCCGTGGTAGATCTCGATGTGCTGCCATATATCTCTCTGCCAGCTTTGCAGCTTCTTCCCCAGTCTGAGGTTGATTCTCCTTTACCCAGACTCTCACATCTGGACGCAACACTCTCAAATACTGTTCCAGTATGATAGTCTCGCCTAGCTGTTGCTTATCTTTTACTTCCGGTCGCATCCATCTCTGATACAGCCCTTTAATGCGATTGTAGGTTTCCCTTACACTCTCTCCAGTTGGCACGATCAGACTCCTGAACCGCAGTCGATACGTCTCCTCAGTCACGTTGTACTTGGCCAACACTGCTGCCTTGATATCCTCATAAGAACCAGAACGCTGTTCGTCCATGCTAGCATAGGCCTCCAAAGCTTTACCCGTCAACAGAGTTACCACTCGTGCTGCCCATTCGTCACCTTGCCAGCCCCAGGTCCTAGCGATGCGTTCAAAGCGTACGAAGAAACTTTCCACATCTTCCCCTTCCACAAAATCAGGAATTCTTGGCTCATGATAGCGTCGGAATGATGCTACAGGTTGTGGTGATATAACCGGCACAT
The DNA here is from genome assembly GCF_015846415.1 of Triplophysa dalaica. Taxonomy (NCBI): domain Eukaryota; kingdom Metazoa; phylum Chordata; class Actinopteri; order Cypriniformes; family Nemacheilidae; genus Triplophysa; species Triplophysa dalaica. Next base: position 11,003,422 of record NC_079557.1, read on the forward strand.
GATCTTGAAGCTGATTCTGAGGAAGTTCTGGAAACAACATTGCTCCTTCTACAGACTGTCCTAGGCTTCTAGGCGTTGGTAAAGGATGATGGTGAGTAGGTTGTCTGACCTGTTCCTCAGACTCCCACTCCGTCTGAGGTTTTTGACAAATAGTAGCCTTTAGCCCCTTTAATTCATCAAACAATATCTTTTCATTTCTTTGTTGTTGTGTCATGAATTGTCTTATTTCTGAAAGGAAATCTTGACCTCCCGGAACTCTTTCCGCACTTTCTCGAGGTGTACCGAATTTACCAGTCTTTGGTCTCACTACCGGTTCTTGCATCTCCACCACTTGAAACAAGTCGGTCATGGCTCCCTCTGATGCCTCCACCTCCACATCCAGATCTCCTGCTTGCTTTTCCTCCTCCTCCTCTTCTCCTCTTCTACTGCCAATTACTCCTTGAAGACTCCAAATCCCACTTCTGACACCAATTGTGATAAGGTAGCCGAGGCAGTGGCAGTAAATAGTAAAGTAGGCAAGGACTCCAGCATTCTTCAAAGAGAAATGTCTTTACTTAGAGTTTCAATCAAGTTAGTACAAGGATCATGTCCCAACAAACAGAAGTTCACCAGAAACAAACCAAAAAGAAAACAAAAAGAACTCTCAACAAGTTGGCTACTAGTCCAACATACACCTTTTTCCCCCGTTCAGCCCAGCTCTTCGTTCTTTTATAGCTTTTAACTCCTCCTTCCATTTTCAAATTAGCCAATGGTAACCCCTCTTTAGTTACTTAACTAACATTCATAAAGCTAGAGAGGGTCCATAAGCTTTCAAACAACTTCTTTAATAACCTTTAGTGTTAACAATACATTATACAACCTTAAATTCATCAAAGATACATTCATCAATGAATTTTAGTCCCAATATTCTTAATGACCAACTCCGCCCCTCCAGGATGACAAGGTCGGTTTCCTGGTTGCAAACCCTCCTACTAGTTAACAACCAGCACCGGTAAGACAAAGAAACACAAAACATTAATACACACACATTATTTATCCAATCTAGAAACGGTCAACATGGAATGTGCACCTTTCATGTAACCGTTTCTCAGAAAGAATTACCAAAATAAAGATCTTTCAAAACAGTTTGGTTTGTTTACATTTACCTCTAACTTGCTAAGGCTCTACATCACACCACTCCTTTATCTTGGCTGTGTGCTTAGGGTCATTGTCCTGTTGGAAGATGAACCTTCGCGGGGTCCAGAGCAGGTTTTCATCGAGGACATCTCTGTACATTGTTGCATTCATCTTTCCCACGATCCTGACTAGTCTCCCAGTTCTTGTCTCTGAGAAAACATCCCTACAGCATGATGCTACCACCCCCATGCTTCACTGTAGGGATGGATTTGGCCAGGTGATGAGCGTTGCCTGGTTTCCTCCAGACAAAGAGTTCAATCTCTGTTTCACCAGACCGTAGAATTTAGTTTCTCATGGTCTGAGAGTCCTTCAGGTGCCTTTTGGCAAACTCGCTCAGTTTGGCTGGGCGGCCAGCTCTAGGAAGAGTGGTTCCAAAGTTCTTCCATTTACGGATGATGGAGGCCACTGTGCTCATTAGGACCTTCAATGCCGCAGAAATTTTTCTGTACCCTTCCCCAGATCTGTGCCCCGATACAATCCTGTCACGGCGGTCTGAAGACAGTTCCTTGGACTTCATGGCTTGGTTTGTGCTCTGACATGCACTTACTTTCTTTTGTTTAATAGGGGTTGGCAAACCAGCTTTTGGTTCATATCCGCCACCTACTGGGATGGAGTGTGAAGACTAAGGAGGAGGAAGTAGAAAATACTACAATACTTAATAATCTTTACAACCTTAAATTCTTTGTAAAAACGTGACTCTCTCAGAAACCTTAATAAAATAGGGTATATTTTAGATTCATTCTGTGCAACCTGAAATAATTCTTTAATTGTTAGTTTGACTTTCAATTCTTTGAGTTCTTCGACAAATTGAGCTCTCTCTCACTACTATATGCCTCACAATATATTAACACATGCTCCACTGTTTCTGTCAACCCACAGTGCTCACACCCGCTTGTCTCACTTTTCCCTATCATGTGCAAATGTTGGTTTAGTCTTGTGTGCCCAATATGTAGCCTAGATATAATAGAGTCATCTCTTCTGGTTCCATATTTACTCCTTTCACTCCCTACCTTGCCTTGGGTGTCTTCCCTTTAACTCTTTATTACATTTCAATTGCCATATTCTTAAAACAGCTTTATTCATTATACACTTCGCTTCAGCTTTGCTTAACGGTATCTTGATATCAACTTCATTCTTCTTCAATCTCTCCCATGCCAATTTATCCACCGACTCATTCCCTTCAGCTCCTACGTGACCTGGTACCCATATAAATGTAATATGTGACCATAAAACCAGTCTCATGGGTAAATTTTTCCATATTGAGATTTTTACATAATCTGAAAGCTGAAAAATAAAGCTTTCTACCGATGTATGGGTTGTTACAATAAGACAATAAATGGATGAGACACAACCTTTTAAAACTCTGGAATCTGAGAGTGCGAAAAAATCTACATTTGTTTGTCAGAGGCACTATAGTATGGAGGACCAGGAGAGTCATTTGTAAGTAATAAAGCATTTAATTGTTTAATAACTAATTCTTCAATAAAAATAGGCATTAATCCATTTATTTTTAATTTCATTTTTTAATTAAAATATAAATAGGCGAATTGACAAAGTAATTTATTATATATTGTTTTAATGGGCAATAAAAAGCGTGATTGTAAAAATAATTAATAAATGAAATATTAATCTATCAATAAATACTTCAATTTAAAATGGGACTTTAATTATATGTCTTAAAAAGCATTATATGTCAAAAGAGTGAATGGAGAACAATAAGGATATTCTGTGTAAAACAGGGGAAGGTAACAGATTTTTTTAGCCTGTTACCGTGCATCGTGAAATATGGTGACCTGCTGACTACAAGGTTACTCTGTACATTATAATCATATCATTTATAATGTTATGTTCTTATGTACATTTTATAGCCTATTATGCATGTATGTATGTATGTATAACACAAAGCTCATTTATGTTCATGTTTCTTAAATGGACAACGTTAAGAATTGTCGTGAAATGCAGAGGGGAAATGGAAATGCAAATTCTAAAAGAAATGGTCTTTTAAATGACAGATTAAAACTTTTATTTCTAGTTTAATTTGTAAATCCAATTATTTATTCCTCATTTTAAATCGCATTTTGAAATAGATTTTGAAATTCCACTATTTATAAAGGAATTCATTAATGCGCTTTAAAATGGTGTATTTATTTTGTGTTTTATGTTGATTTTTAAAAGTCCCATTTTAAATTGAAGTATTTATTGATAGATTAATATTTCATTTATTAATTATTTTTACAATCACGCTTTTTATTGCCCATTAAAACAATATATAATAAATTACTTTGTCAATTCGCCTATTTATATTTTAATTAAAAAATGAAATTAAAAATAAATGGATTAATGCCTATTTTTATTGAAGAATTAGTTATTACAGTTTTTCTCAATTGTTTACACACATTTTCTGAAAGCATGCCTCATATTCTCAGAACTCTACACACAAATCCAAAAAAACACACACAATGGGCAAAACCCCTCAGTTCTCCAGCAAAATGAAACTTTACATTCAAAACAATCTTATTTCTTCTCAAAATGGGATTTTGTTTTCAAATGACACACACAAACCATCATTTGTATAGACATTAATAAGAACCAGCTGAACACTGATGTGCTCAATGTAAAACACTATGATGAATGTAAAATACTTAATTGAATTAGGCCTTTTTTGGTTCAGTGTTACACTTACTACACAGAGTACAAACATGAGTGTGTTGTAAAATATTTGATAATATTGTTTTTTACTGTAAATTTTATTTTATTTTTCTCGCAAAAACAATGTACACAGTGTACATCCCATTCCCAACCAACACAAAGTTGCACATACACTACATACAAAACAACAGAAGAATTTACTGTATACAGTTACAGTAAAAAACAAACAAAAAAAACTATGCTGCATCCTCTCTTCTGTTGCGGTCTGGCCACAGCACCTCATCCACATCACAAGCAATGTTTTCCCTGGCCAAGCAGCGGGGGAAATATCGCCTAGCATGGCGATTCCAGCCATGGAAAGCATCAGCTGCTATATCTCCACATGCGTCCTCCATTGCTTGGAGAAGAGGTATACGCGTTTGTGGATTTCGGTCATACACTTTCCATCTCCAGGCAGAAAAAAATTCCTCAATAGGATTGAGGAATGGAGAATATGGAGGGAGATAAGCAACTAAAAAGCGTGGGTGGGCAGTGAACCAGTTACGAACCAGAGCAGCCCTGTGGAAACTTACGTTGTCCCAAATAACAACGTACCTGAGCTGCTCTGGGCCATCTACCTGATCTGGTGGAATGAGTGTGTTGTGTAGGGTGTCAAGGAATGTGATCAGATGGGCGGTGTTGTAGGGGCCAAGGGTAGCATGGTGATGGATGACGCCGTGGTGGGTAATCGCTGCACACATTGTGATGTTCCCTCCGCGCTGGCCAGGGACTTCAACAATGGCACGCTGGCCGATGATATTCCTTCCCCTCTTTCGTCTTTTTGTGAGGTTGAACCCAACCTCATCAATGAAGATGAACTGGTGCTCCACTGCAGCCACCTCTAGCTCAAGGACTCTCTGAAACACACATGACAATTTCAGAAATAGACACGGAGTGGTCAATATTGTGAAGCACAATCATTATGATTACAATATTGAAATATGTATAATTTACTGTATACAGTGTTGAGAGTATGCATCAATTGTGGGACTCACTTGCACATAGTTATATCGCAATTCTTTGACTCTCTCTGAATTGCGTTCAAATGGCACTCTGTAGACCTGCTTCATCCTGAGATGATTTCTGCGCAAGGCACGGTCAAGTGTTGATAAGCTTACCCTATCAATATTTTGAAACATGTCATTGTTTTCTATTATTTTTCTTTGTATTTGCCGTAATGTTATGGCGTTGTTTTCTAGGACCATGTTTATGATTTCAGTTTCCTGTTCAGGAGACAGAACACGTTCCCGACCACCTTGTGTTGGTAATCTTTCAGTTCTGCCAAACAAATAGTAAAATACTGTAAATACAATGTAGGTATACATTTCCTAAATACTTAAAACATAATTTGCAGAATTTTTACAGTCCTACAGAACAGTACTCATTGAGTACTGTATTGATTTGCAGTACTGCAATTTTCTAGTGAGAGTAGATTTCTTACCTATTCTCATTTCGGAAAGTCCGGATGATGGATGCTACAGTGAACCTGCTCAAATGTGGCTGTACTCTTTGCCCAGCCTCCCTCATTGTTAGACCATGGTTGACCACATGATCAACCAAAGTGGCTCGGATCTCATCAGAGATTACAGTCCTTGGCCTTCCTCGTCCTCCTCGTCCTCCCCGTCCTCGTCCTCCCCGTCCTCCTCCTCTAACTCTCACTCCTCTGGCTCTGCCTCTGTTTCCAATGTTGGCATCCATTGCTCCAAAACAGAAGAGCTCACCTGTTGCCTTTTTATGCTAAAGCTCTGATTGCTAATTGTAAAACTGTGTGACGGGTGTTTGCCCTTGTGATGAGTCAGTGTGCATATTTGAATGGCAGTGTGTTCCTTGTGAAAACAAGATATTTTCTGCATGAAAATTGTGCCAAAAGCAGAGAATTGTGTGTAGTGTTTTGAAAAAAGTGTTTTATAGAACTGCAATTTGAGTGTAAAGCAGGAACTGTGCTTGTAGTTTAGCAGAATTGGTTCAGGGGGTTGGTGAATGAGTTACATGTTGTGGTCATTGTGTCTGAAGTACCAGAATTTGTGTGTAAACAATTGAGAAAAACTGTAAACAATTAAATGCTTTATTACTTTACACATGACTCTCCTGGTCCTCCATACTATAGCAGGCAATCTACTCTAAAAATCTAAAGTTTTTATATATTTAGGATAGGAAATTTACAAAATATCTCTATCTCTATATCTTTACTTAATATCCTAATGATTTTGGTCATAAAAGAAAAATCAATAATTTTGACCCATACAATGTATTTTTGGCTTTTACCTAAAATGTTACCGTGCTACTTAAGACTGGTTTTGTGATGCAGGGTCACATATATATGTATCTAGCGGATTAATTCTGTGTAGGATCTGTAACATGTCATATAGGATGTCTTGTCTAGCGTCTGATTTACCACTTTTTAAACTGCACAATACTGATAAAGATTCAAAGCATATGACTACATTTTGGATATTTGATTCTTCCACCCACCAAATTGCCATTAATATTGGCACTAGTTCCGTTGTAAATACTGAAACATCATTGGAGAGCCTTTTAACAATGTTATGACCCATATGAGGTATATATATATAGCTGGTGCTGTATTTCCTGCTTCTGGATTTTTGGAGCCGTAAGAATTTATCTGGACACTATCATTATACTTCTGGTTCAAATAATTGTTCACTGCTACTTCCAAAGCTAAACACCTGTTTTTATCATTCTTTATGCGTTTCAATTGGAAATCCACCCAAAGCATTCTGTATAACCAAGGGGGTATTAATGACGGGACTACCGTATTTCTCATGACAATACCATCTATACTTATATCCTTTGCATCTTTATCCCCATTCCACCCAAAACTATTAAAACGAGTATACTCATGCTCCCAACATTCTCTTAACACTTCCTTAACTGGATGAAAATCTATGTGTCCAATTAAAGAGCACCAGTTTACCCTTTTCAGTTTGGTTCTGCGGATTTCTAAAGGCATTTCTGCCATTTCAACCTGCAAGGCTGAAATCGGAGACGTTATATATGCTCCACCTGCTATTCTCAGTGCCCGAGATTGTGCTCCATTCACTTTCTTTAGTAGGTATGACGCTGCTGAGCTGTACACTATGCCACCATAGTCTATAATTGGCCTTATCATTGCACAGTATATTCTCTTCAGAGAGTAACAAGTTGCACTACTCCTGCAAGACACCGGAGAACGTTAACTCCTTTTTTACATTTCTCTACTATTTTCTTGATGTGAGCTGCAAACGTTAGTCTTGAATCCAACCAGACCCCTAAAAACCTAATTTCTGAGACCTGCGCTAATACCTTTTCATATAGTTTGAGTTCAATACCTGGTCATTTCTTTTTCTTTAAAAAACACAATATTTTTGTTTTCTCTACAGACCTCCTAAAGCTCCAGTTGTTAGCCCACTTCTTTGATTTCCTTCTGCATACAGCTTACCACATGGGCCATTTCTTCCTCTTTTCCACAGAGCACCGTCATCTGCATACAGAGATTTACCAATACCGTGTCCAACTTTTGAAAATATATCATTAATCATGATATTAAATAATACTGGGCTACACACACTACATTGTGGTGTTCCATTATCAATAGTATAAGTCCTGGAATAGCTTGTCCCAACCCTCACTTGAGTAGTTCTATTGAGTAAAAAATCCATTATCCTATTATACATTTTCCCCCTAATGCCCATCCTATCTAACTTAATTCGAAGCCCCTCTCTCGATAGCATGTCTTAAGCCTTCTCCATATCACAGAACACTTCAATAAGCACCTCTTTATTCACTATTACCTTTCTGATATCTGATTGTAAACATGAGTCCATAGTATTTCGTCCTTTTCTGAAACCGCTTTGAGGGGAAAGAATGCTCTCCTTTTCTATTGTATAATTTAACCTGGCCACCACCATTCTTTCCATTAATTTACACAAGTTTGCCGGTCACTAGTGGCTGGAGAAAGCTTTTTACCGGGTTTAACGATAGGAATGATCACTCCATGCTTCCATGAATAAGGAAGTTTACCTAGTTCCCATACCTTATCGACAACCTGTACAATAACACCCAGGGACACATATGGAAAGTGTTTTATCATTTCATAACAGTTGTCGTCTTTCCCTTGGGATGTTTGGCTAACCCCTGCAGTGCCTGTTTCAACTCATAAATGGTGAAATCTTCATCCAGTACGTCACCGCCAGGCATTCTTTGGATCAGTATATTAGGATTCTCACTCATACTTTGGTCTGACATGCACTGTTCACTGTGGGGCCTTATATACAGGTGTGTGCCTTTCCAAATCATGTCCAATCAACTGAATTTACCGCACGTGGACTCCAATCAAGTTGTAGAAACATCACAAGGAAGATCACTGGGAGCTCAATTTTGAGTGTCATGGCAAAGAGTGTGAATTCTTATGTACATGTGCTTTTTACTTTTTTATTTTTAATACATTTGCAAAGATTTCAAACAAACTTCTTTCACATTGTCATTATGGGGTATTTTTTGTAAAATTCTGAGGAAAATAATGAATTTAATCCATTTTGGAATAAGGCTGTAGCATAACAAAATGTGGAAAAAGTGAAGCGATGTGACTATTTTCCGGATGTATCTTTTCTAATACTCTCTTTCTTTGGTTATAACAGGCCACTGCTCCTTTCCTGCAGCTGGGCGCCGTGGTGGCTTTGACTCTGATCAGCTGGCTTGTCTTTCAAAGTTATCACAGAGCCAAAGCGGCTGGTCAGTATTGCCCTGTGACCCTGGACAACAAAACCAGTCTTATGGGTCAATTTTCGAAATTGAGATTTACATAATATGAAAGATGAATAAGCTTTCTATTGATGTATGAGTTGCTGGAATATGACGATATCTGGCTGAGATACAAACGTTTAAAACTCTGGAATCTGAGAGTACAAAAAAAATAAATATTGAGAAAATTGCCTAAGAAGTTGTTAACCAGAGGCACTGTGGCAGGCCATCCACTCACAAAAATAAAGTTTTTATATATTTAAGGTAGGCAATGTACAAAATATCTTCATGGAACATGATCTTTACTTAATATCCTAATGATTTTTGGCATAAAAGAAAATTTTATATTTTTGACCCAAAAATGTTCCCGTGCTACTTAAGATTTGTTTTTTTGATATAGGGTCACATATGTCAAGACAAAAATATGAACCACTAACCAAAAAATATTAATGAAAGCAATTATAAATTATATTAATAAAATTGCTTAAGTTAAAAGCAGTGTTGGATATATATTTTAGGGATTTCTATTGTCCGTTGTGCCGTTTCTATTGTAAATCTTGTTTTTTTTGTCTATTAGCTTGTAAGTTCTTTATAATGATGTCCTTCCTGATCGTGTCGGCTGCTGTGTTTCTGTGTCCTCTTGTGATCTGCTCTCCATGCATTACCAATAATCTTCCCCCAAAGCCTGCCCTTGTCGGACACCGTGGTGCTCCTATGGTATGCTAAATTGCCTTTAGTTTATTAATATCCTCCCCTTTGTTAAAACATGAAGCATGTTCTCTAATCAAACGCTGTTTGCTCAGTCAGTTTGTTGTTGAAGGGCAAGATGAATGTGACATGCCCCAGGCTTATTTAAGACTTAATTATTTGCTGTAGTTTCTCAATCCATTTTGGAATGATGCCATCTTTACGGCAGATGTAAGGTATTAACTTGGAGTGCCGTGATTCATCATCATGTTGGTTTTCTCATGAATCTAGGAACATTTGTAAGCATAAGTAGTTTACATTGTTTTAACTACGAAAATCATTACAAATATTTTCAAAGAATGTGTAGTCGCCATTTAGAAATGCAAACTGAGTGGCTACCTATCTTCAGTTAGCATGATTCGAGTCAAACACATGAGGATTAATTCCACAGACAGGGAAAGTGGAGGAGTGATCTGTAGCTTAGTAGGTTGTACAAATTCCCTCATCTTGTTTAAATAACAAACAAAAACCGTAAAATAGATCAAAGAAAAGACAATTTTGGTAATACAATTTGAGTATCAAGTAATTTTTTAATAGTGGCATAGCATTATTTATGTACTTGAATGTTATTGTATATGTTCAGCTGGCTCCAGAGAACACTCTGATGTCTTTCATGAGGAGTTTAGAGTGTGATGTGGAGGCATTCGAGACCGATGTACAGCTCAGGTACAGTTTCTCCTAAAATCCAATAGACTTTTGTTCTGTTGCAGTTTTAGAACTGTCGAATTTGTTTTTATTTCAGTGAAGACAAGCAGCCTTTTCTTATGCATGACCATGGGTCAAACTTCCTGCTAAGAACGACGGATGTAAAAAATACATTTATTGATCGAGGAAACAGCACACACACTAGCTTCTCATGGAAAGAGTTACAGATGTTAAACGCAGGTGAATGGTTTTTAAAGGTGAGATTCATTAACATTATTTTTCAAATGTCCTGATATCCTTTTAACTAGATCAAGCAGCAGATGTTGTTTATATCTCTTGGGGAAAAGAAAAAATGTGCAACTGCTGCATGATAAGAGATTTCCAGGAAACTTAACCGAGTTTGCAATTAACTTTCAGTCGTCCCGTTTGAGCAAAATCAGATCAATTCATTTACATGCACATTTGCGTTTGACATGTTGTGATATCAACAGGACATTTTGGAATAAAATGAAATCTTTTGATTTATCAAATCCAGACGGATCCATTCTGGACGGTGTCAAGACTCACAGAAGAAGAGAAGAATCAGAGTAAAGAGCAGAAAGTGCCATCTCTTAATGAACTTTTAGATCTGGCCAAAGAGAATAACATCTCCCTCATATTTGATCTGAAAAATGAGAACAACTTTTCAGAATTTAATGACAGCGACTCCTACTACACAGTTGAAACCATCAAAGAATCAGGCATCTCCCCTGCAAAGGTCATTTTGTGTAAATGTATTTATTTGATTGTATTTCTTTTCATGAATATTGCCAAATGACATTAGAAATACCTTTATAAAGGCCCCAAGCGGCATTAGAATTTAAGCTGTTTTAAATGGTTTGCCAAATTTGTATGTTACTCATTCATGGTTTCATAGTATCATTAAATGACATTGGTAACTTTTTGTGATTCATTTTAGATATGGTGGCTTCCTGCACAACACAGGCAAAAAGTGAGCAACATTGAACCAGGCTTCAAACAAGTGTATAATATTATGTCGGACATGGAGGAGGAAGGGGGAAACTTTCTGAATGTGAAATATAGTTCACTGAGTGCTCATGAAATAAGGTGAGCGCTGGAGGATTAGTGGAGCTCATCTTACATGCAGAGACATGATGCTTGAGTCATTAACGTTGGTATGATCTCACACGCTTGAGCCAGTCATGATTCTCATGCCAGGTTATTTTCTAACACAGACAACAGAAATGCGCATAAAATAACAAGCTGATTTGTAAAAAACAGACGATCTCAGAAAAAGACCAAACAATTATTTCATAGAAGCAATGCTTGCGTTTCAAGGCGAGACCAATGACTGCTTTCATAGAGAATGACTAGGATTTATTTGCCATTTGTCATTTTAACGGACAGTAAAGATGAAGAAATAGTCAAATAAAACAAGAAAAGCTTGACTGATGAATAGCATTGTTAAAGGGCCACGCCACTCCTGTCTATTGCTTAGAGAGTGGCTTGTTTAAACCTGTCCAAAAACATCAGGTAATATAGAGCCCAAGGCATGTTAACAGATGAAAAATAATAGCTTTTCTAGTTGTATGTTTGTTTTTGTTCTCAACGTACATTTGTGTGTGTTTGTTTTTACACTACACAGTAAGCTGCGAGAAAGAAATGTATCGGTGAATGTGTGGGTTGTGAATGAACGTTGGCTCTTTTCATTACTGTGGTGCTCCGGGGTCACTTCAGTAACCACCAATGCCTGCCACATCTTCAAAGACATGAAAAATCCTGACTGGCATCTGGTAGGTCCCAACCTACTTTTTGGCTATCACTGTCTGTTCTGCCATGCTTTGCCAATGACACGGGCTTATCTGTATATGTAACACCACTTGTATCCTTTGTGTCTATGCATGTGTGTGCTTAAAAATTGAAGATGCCAGATTTGTACATGGGGATATGGATTTCGACTGATGTGATGTCTCTGCTGTTGATGTTCGGGCTTTTTCTTTGGCAAGGGTAAGAACCCTTGAAATGTCTAAAGAGTAGCTTGTTGCTCAGTTTTAATGTACTATTTAATATGCATCAAATATGTGAGACATTTTTCTCTTTGTTTGTCAACAGGAAAAGAGTGCGTGCTAGCCAAAACAGAAGTGAGAGAAATATCCCTCTGCTTGCATTCTGAATGATGTCAAGAAAGACATCATGTCCTTGTTTCACCGTTAAAAGAATCCTTTATGCTCACCCTTTGTATATTATTTAAATTACGGTATGGTAAATGTGACAAAAAACGGCATTAAAAGACCACACATTATGTTCATTGTATAAGTGTTGATAAAATGTAATGAGAAGTATTTGAGATCAGTTAATCTGTAGGGGAACAATTTGAGCGATGCTGCCATCTTTTGACAATGTCATGTAATTTCCTTCATACAGTATCACGTGATCGTGTGTGTTTTAAATATTTTTTTACTTGTAAGCTTATGTTGTTCAACATTTTAAACTGTTTGTATAGATGTGCTGTAGAATATATATATATTGTGCTTTTGGTAATTACAGGGATTCAAGACGGATTCAGAAATTATAACTCTATAACATTGTAAAATACAAATGTGTGAAAGTAAACTTAATTGTTTACCCATAAAGGTATTTTATAGTGAATACAGAAGTGTATTTTATAGAATTGTTGTATAAAATCTCGACTGTAATAACTGTAATATTGTTTTGCATTTAAAAATGTGTTGCAGAACTTTAATACTTTGATGAAATGTAAATATCTGTAATCCTTACCTGAGCTGTTACATGTCATCATGCTTATTGCACTGGAGGGTTTCAAACCGGGACAAGCGGCTCCAGAAACATTTTTGAATAAAAGATAAAGAAGTGTTAAAGCTGTTTCACGTCTAAACCGATGCAACATGCATATGTTCATAATAGTTTCTTCTCCCTTTTTCCCCCTCAAAGTGAAAGTTACTACATTACAAACAAATATTAGAATTGAAAATGTCTCTTCAGGGCTAAACACATCCAACAATGCCAGCTATTTATGTTTGGAACCAATAGGCAATTGGTTGTCTTGATAATATCACATTTAATATTTATCTAAGTTTAAATGTTTCTTTACACATACATGGATATGTCTTTAGAGAAGACATGTCTCACTAAAGGTTCATTTTACTTTGATGTCATTCCTTGGCATACTTTACACCAGAGACCGACTAATCGCAAGTTCACTGTTTCTCCGATAGGTGGCAGGCGACCCTTCAAAATATTCATTTTCTTTTGTATCCCCTATTTCTGGCAAACAGGTTGTTATCCAAAGCCCCTCCAAATTAATATTCGTACGTTTATTGATATTATTAATACACGAGATGTTTAATATCTCTTATATTTTGGATTCCTACGTTAATAAAACATACAATCACCCTTCGGCAAATTAAGGAGTTTTTTTTCAAAATGTCGCACTCAATAACACACTTTGTTTTTATACATTTATTTGGGTTTTATTTCTTATATTAGTAACAATGATGAAAGTGATAGTGTTACTACAGACCGCCCTTCAGTTTCACAAGCTTTCCCTCTAAACTTCCTCACGCACGAGCCAGCGGCAGATAACGGGAATAACGGCGCTTCACACACTCAATACTTCCACTACACGCATCTCCTGCCAACTGGAGCAACTTCTGTCAGTGGACCTTCCCAAACAACACATTCGCAAATGTATAAAACTTAAATGTTAGGTCGAAGAAAACTTGATGGATTTTAAAGCCTTATTTTGTTGAAGTAGACAAAACGCGTCAAGTTTATATTGGATTCCAGCACCGGTTTTCCCAACTGCCACATTCTACACACCATGGTCCATAAATATGGTAAGTCGCGTCAAATCTGAATCACGTTTTGTCGTATTTATCTAGTTAACGTCGATATTTATGACCACTTTCATCACTTCCAGTAAATTTGAGCCTTTTCTCGGTAACGATATGTGGATTGTCAAATAGGTTAATTTAGGAAACTCCCTTGGGAAACAGAAAGTGTAAAACTAAAGTTCATGTAACTGCGTTATTCTTTACAGAAGCTCGTGAAAGACCCTATTTAAGACATCACGAAATGATGTTTATGTGGTAACTTCCTGTAACCTCCTCCTTTAACCCTGCACATGAAGCCAAATACATACTTGACGTTTTAAATAAATATTGTACTTATTAATACAGTAGATATGCTTAAAAGGACAGTTCTTCCGAAATGTTAATTATTTTGTGCTTCACAGAAGTCACAGTCATAGGTTCGAAATGACATACTGTGAGTGTTAATAAATGGAAAATAACTGTAATGTAATAACTGTACTATTATTGGACTTACTTGAACTTTAAAGGAACTGAAAGGTGTTAATTAACTTGCTAATAAATGACTTTCATTATTTGTTATCTGATGCAAATGCATTTGTCCACGAACAATGTGTCTGCCGTCAGAACAGTGTGTGCTTTTCATTTCTTTTTATCTGCATGTCAAAATTTTGGTTACACACATGGGCTCTTATAAATATAGGCAAATAGACCTCTTCAGTGTTTAACTAGTGCACGAGAACGCTCTTCAGAAATACACAAACTGTCTGAAGACTCCAAGTGTTCACTGTGTCCCAAATAGAATGACACGACAAGCATTGAAACAAATTGTAATAAGTTAACGCATGATTTTTCCATGTCCTTTATTTCAGATACTGAAAGAGCAGTTGGAGTACTGAAGCAGTACCAAGCGGGTCTGACCAGCCCAGAGGAGCAGTCTCTGAAGATCAGTGTGGAAAAGGTCTCTGCCATCTTTGGGAGCCACCTTTTTCAGGCTCTGCTGGGTGAGGTTTGTTTCTGTGTAAACTGTTATGGCTCTCAAATCAAACAACGATTCACCGTCATATTATTATCACATATTTAAGGGCTTCAGCTCATTCTGTCCTGTCCTGTTACGTTACTGTTACGTTTTGTTCAACTTTATATGCACTACTGGTGTTTTTGTCTTTGCAGTAAAGGCTCTTGTACCCTACCAATGGGTTATTTTGTTTTGGTAAATAGAAAATATGTACTTTTGAACCCAGAGGAAAGGTAAACAGGCACATATTTACACATGACATTAGCAGAGTTTTGATTTATTGGATTAATACACACGAAAGGGTTCTTACAGTTTACAACAAAGCGTTGTCTGTGTTGACCCATACCTTTTATTTAATGAAATCATATTAAACGGGTCTTCACTGTTGTAATGGCTCAGTCATGTTTGATCTTTTCCAGGGTTCTGAGAGCTTAATTTATAAATGACAAAACGCTTCCTTTCAGCTTTTCACCATGAGTCAGACTTCTACAACCCCGGTTGACTCTGTAGATATCAGTTGAATCACTTCTCAGCTACTTCTTTAAAAAAAACATTTATTTTGCTTCTAATGATGATCTCATGACTCATGACCCAACCAAAATAAGACCAAACTGAAGAAAATAGATTTATTATGTCCCAAATAATAGCATGCTGAATTGCGTATTCTCAAAATACTGGAATGGTATACTGTTTCAGGTGAAAATTCGAAGTGTGAATCCATGGACACTAAACGGCTGATATTACCCATAATTAAGCATGGGAGGGCGGAGTTAAGTGACGCTGAACTGCATAAATACAATTTATTTAAAGATGGTTCGCTAAATTGATAAATTATAGTATACAATAAACAGCAAACATAACATACGAAATAGTGAATGAATAAATTCTGAAATACGAGGAAGAGCTGTATTTTGATGTTATGGATCACAGAGTCGTCTAGGCAACAACGGCCACTTCCGTTTCCCGCTAGTATGTCCCAGTCAGTGTTGGGTAAGTTACTCTGAAAAAGTAATTAATTACTAGTTACTCATTACATATTCAATAGTGTAATTAGATTACTGTCCAAATTACTCTGTCCAAAAAGTATTTAGTTACTCATTACTAATTACTTTCTATATCCTACATCGACCTTGATTAGTTAAGTGATTCAAGGATAGACATGAAACGGCTTATTTAATTCATTCAAATAAATAATATTATTAACTGACCAAAGTATTACAAATGTGAGCACAGATTTTAAAGTAAGACTTTGAATTTTGATGTCAATTACACTATTGCACACGCATATATTTCATAAAGTATTTAGTTTAAGTACATCAAAAGTAACTGTAATTAAATTACAGAAAACATATGAGTAATCCCATACTTAATTAAAATTAAAATACAGTAACTAATAACTTAGTAACTAGTTACACCCAACACTGGTCCCAGTCCATGCATACAGTTTTGCTACGCACTAAAATCTATATAATTTTCCATAACAAAAGCAGTACATACTTTAAGGACATAGTATAAGTAGGCGAATTGTGACGCAGCAAGAGATTCCCCAAACATATAGCTGATAATTTTGCAGTGTCTTTAACCAACAGTTCACTCATAAATTAATATGTTGTCAATGTCTATTAACTCTCATGTCATTTGAAAATATAATAAATCTTGTCGTGTGGATGGCAATATAGTGTTATGTATACATGTTTGGATGCGCTAATCTATGATCAGCAACAGTAGGTCACACTGTCATGCTTGTCTTTTTCCTCCGCACTAAAAAAACCCTTCTTAATTTATTTTTTGTGTTTTTTTCTGCAAAGGAAACAAATTAGTCCAATTATGAAATGGTTGAGTGGTTATTTTTATTACCAGGCCCGGGCTGTAATGAGGCCTGCTGCTGCCGTGATGTTCACGGGTACTACCACAGGGGCTGTGACCTAGCCATGGGGTTGTGTTGCCATGGGACTGTAGTGAGGAGAGAGACAGGTTTCCCCTGATTTTAACCTCTGGGGTTTCTCAAGAGCTCTATGGCGCAGACTTATCACATATGATCTTGTGTATGAGAAAAGCATTAAAAAATCACACAAATGGATTTTGGGATTTTGGATAATCCTCTTGAATCATACATAAACTAAACTTTTGGTCAAAAAGTATAGTCTCTAAAAGCAAAAAAAGAATAATTTTTCCAAACCTGTATGGACTCTATCTTTCTCAGAACACAAAAGAAGATATTTTGAAGAATGTTGTTATCCAGACGACACAAGGCATCCATTGACTTCCATTGTATGGGTCGAAACCACTGAGACATTTCTCAAAATAACTTATTTTCCCTTCCACCGAAGAAAGAACCATACACGGGTTTAAATGACATGACATGTTATTTGCGTGAACTATCCCCTTAAGGCCTTTTATGTGATACGTATGCCTCTAAACTGTGACTAGTCTCAGCCTTAATTCTTAAAAGTTCACGGCATAAACTTGAAATCATTGTTGTTGCTGTTAACTTTTGACACGTTCGTGAATGTACACTGGTCTGTTACTGCAGGGACATTCCACGCCTCTAAACATGACGCGACACAAAATAAAATGTGATTGGTTGCCTTACCTGTCAATCATGTGGCCTCTTGGGCGGGCCTTGGTCAAAGAAAGCGGCTAAAGCTTCGCTAGACTATACTGTGAGAGAAAGTGTCAGTAACTTGAATGTGTTTATTCATTTTACTGTGAGCTTTGTGAGTCAATGCTAAAGTGTAATAAATATAATTTTATAAAAGAAAAATGTCTCCTGTCTCCTGGCATTTAGATATATGTGCTTTACTACGCCCCTAATAAAACTGTCCAACCTACAGCAGACCTAACAGATGTTGTAAATGCCCTTCATTTATCTCAGTTTGAATCAGACCCGCAGCTTGAAACTGGCATAGCGCAGTAAGCGGATAAGAATTCCTCACATTCCAGAAAGAGGTCAGATCATCAGCAAGAATGTGGGCTAATGTGTAGGTAGATTGATAAACAAATAGTTCAAGGCCGCAGTGAAATATCTGCTCTCAGGCCAGATTAGGGTAACGTTTTGTGGAGGTCGACCCTTTCCGTCTCTCAGGTACTGAGGAGAGAGGTCATGTAAGGCTGAGCTCTGAGCAACATGTGGTTTCAATCATCTCTCCAGCCTCTTGGGTGTTGGCCAGAGTTTAAAAACGGAATACAATATGAATTCTAGCGAAATATCTCTGCTTTTGCTACGTTTTTTTAGGAGCTGCATGCCGTAGCGAGTTAATAATATCTATTGCATGCAAATAGTTAGAGACATTTGGAGGTCACATTTAATCTCCAGTCATTAAAAATGAATTGATGTCACATAAAACAAAGGAATAAGAATAACAAAATAATGTTCATCGCATGTATGGGATGTATACAGTTTCGGCTTGTAACAATTCAGCCCTGTGATGCACTATGTGAGAGTGGAAGATTCGACTGTGGATTTGTTTGGTTGTCCGCATGATTGCACAATTCTGAACAAAGGTTTCCCTAACTGCACACCCATCCCTTTGTTTCCAAACATACTAGGTCAGATTCTGTGAATGTGACCTGTCAGTTCAATGCACAGGTTGCGAGGCGATAATTTACCAAAAAATAAAACTTCCGTCATAATTTTTTCACCATCATGTCGTTCAAGAACGATGTGACTTTTTATTCTGATATTTTGAAAAATGTCACAGTGGTTTGTGTCCATACAGTGGAAGTCAATGGTCGCCAGTGCTGTTTGGTTACCAACGGTCTTTAAAAATATCTTCTTTTGTCTTCTGCAGAAAGCCACAGAGATTTGAAATGACATTTTTTGGCAAACTATCCCTTAACATACCAACCAAATGTTTAAACACAGCTCCAACAAATCCAGTGTGTCCACTTCATATTGGCATAGAAATGAAGAGTTAAGCCCATTGAAAAGCATCAGTTCTGCAAAAGCAATCCTGCCTGAAGGGACTTGTAGCTACGCAAAATACCCTTTTTTTGTTCAGTGGCCAGGAATTCATGCGGTCTTTTAGGATTTACTGAGTTCAGGGAATATACTGCTGGAAAGTTTTTTGTTGGAAAACAAGTTACCGCAACTTCATCCGACTGCAATAAATGTGCCTGTATATCAAAAGTATTTACATATGTTTTAGACATCTGAGTTTGAAAGGTGTGTATACAGAAGTAAAAATGCAGTCATGTATCAGCAATGTAGGCTGTTTAAATATAGTCAGGTTCTTAAAGGGATATGTCACCCTATTCTGTCATCATTTACTCACCCTCAAGTTGTTGTGTAAATTTCATTGTTCTATTATTCATTGATTCAATTGATTCCCTTTGACTGGCAAACCAATGTCTAAACATTCCAGGAGAAAACTCCCCTCGCTAAGACTGAGTGCGCCATTTCATCATAAGACAACGATTTTTCTTTCCCTTCCATAAAAGGGAAAATGGTAGGTGCCCACTTTCTTTAAAATAACTTATATTGTTTTCAGCAGAACTTTTATACAGTTTTAGAACAACTTGATTGTGAGTATAAACAATGACAGAATCTTAACTTTTGGTTGAACTATTCATTTAAAGAGACAATTCACCCAAAAATAAACCATAATATAAAAAATATAAAATAACTCATACATTGACTCTCATGACATTTAAAATCTATATTTGTCTCGTACTTCTGTCAAAAGAAGATATTTTAAGAAGTGTCCCATACCATGGAAGTCAAAAGGGAGCCAATATTGTTTGGTTACCGACGTTCCTCAAAATATCTTCTTTTGTGTTCTGCAGAAGGAAGAAAGTCATACAGGTCTGCGATGAGGGTCAATGATGAGAAAATGTTTGGGTGAAATATCCCTTTGAATGTTCAGAAAAAGAACACACATATATGAATAATCATGATCTGCTTTGTTTCAGTAATTTAAAGGGTTAAGTCTCCTCGATGGAGACATAATTCATGCTTACATATCTTTAAAATTTAACATTAAAGACATCTTCACTAAACAAGGAGGTGTTTCTGCCTGACATACTTATATAGTTCTATTCATCACACAGCTGAATGTATTATAATCATCCGCTATTTAATCGAAGTCTCTAGTTTACTTTCCCTGTGTCCTTCTGCCTCCTCTCTCTCTCTCTCTCTCTCTCTCTCTCATCTGGCTCTGGCCAGCCAGGCAGTGAAACTGCTTCCCACACACTGTTCCCTCCCACTCACACTGGCTCAAACTGACACAGCCATGATGAGTCACATAGCCCCATTCTTGTACTATCTTTCCTGCTGCACCCCAGTGGGACCCCATTACTGCCCCTAACAGCCCCCCCCCCCACACATGCATCGGTAGTCCAAGTTCTATCCCTATTTTCTTCACGGCTCTTTCTTGTTCCGTCTTAAAAAGGATTCGCTCATTTCTTCCAGCATGAAGGGGGCTCAGAGCATGTCGCGCTTCAAAGGCACGGTGAGGTAACAAGCATCTTGTTATGTTATTAGTGCGAGCTGTGGGCCCCTGTGGGAGTGGGGGTGACATCAGCAGTATTGTCTCCCTCCATTCTCATCAGCTGGTCGCTCCTCTGTTGGTGACCACAGGCCATAGACAGTTAGTGACCTTAGAGGTAAATGAGGTAAGACGTGTGGAGGGTATAAAGGGTGGGTGAGGACACAAATAGTTTTGGATTTAAGGGGGAGGAATGGGCATGGAGTTATGGAAGTAATGAACAGCGAAGCTTTAGCTGCGTAACTGGTTACTCGAAGTACAGAAAGTGTTTAGTCAGGCCTTATTTTACTTTTAGATGCTTCCTGTTTTATTTTTGGTCGAAGGATAAACAATTTACACGAATGTGCTTGTATTGTGCACAGAGAAGGTTTTAAATAGGGCTACTACTGTTAATAAAATTGATAAATACTAATCGGCAACTAATTATATAACAGATTTGTTGGGTGTACTATGCAAAGGGAACCTCAGACGCAACTTTGAAGTATTGAAAAACGTATTTCTATCGAAAGAAAGTTGCACTTTGTGAATTAGTGTATCCCATTTGTTTGCTTCTACACTCCGTAAATCTGCGGTCACACTTGACTTTTCCCTCCATTGACTTCCATTCAAACACATGCGAATGCGACAGACCGGAAACATAAGCCCGTCTAACGATATTTGGCATTTAGCTGCGTAGCAAAGTTCAAGTTTGGCATGCTCAAAGTCAAGTCTGACTGCGGATTAGTTGTTAGTTGCAGCTTTGGTATTAAAGGGACAGTTCACCCAACTAAAAATTCAGTCATCTTTACTAGTGTTGTTTTAAATGTGTATAGGGCGGTTACACATTAGCTCTTTTGGTGCGCAAGTCAGAGTTAGATTTGTTTGGATGAAGTGAACGCTATCTTTCGAACCTTGGTGCGCACCCACGACCTGTACACGAGTCCACTTAAAAAGGGAGGTCTGGGTTGCGGATCATGTGAACTCCAGTACGCTTTGCTTCTGATATAAACGCAATCGTACCAAATTGCGGAAGTGAACCGCTGTTAATGATGTATTATTTGGGAAAAAAAATTGTGTGTTTCACTCACTTTTCTGACAAGCTTGACTGACACACTCCAAGCAGAGAGCTGTATATCTCATTTTTGTTTGCGTTCAGCGCTTTTAAGAGTATTTGCAGTACATTTATAAGACAGACGAAAGTGCCGTTATGTACTGAAGCTTTGGAAACAAAACTAACGGTTCAAAAATATAAATGTAGAAAAGTGAAGCGAGCAATGTAATGCATTTCGACGGCTTCTCATGTGTTGTCGTTACAGGGTAAACAGCTGCAGGCTTGATGACGCAAACAACCCGCGGTTCGGACCTAAAAAAAAATATATATAAACGCAATCCAGCGGGGGCAGGGGGAGCAATCGAACTAGGGTTCGGACCAGGCAATCAAACTAAATGTGAAACCCCCCTAATTTTCTTTGTTCTGATGAACACAGAGAAAGATATTTTGAAGAATGCTTGTAACTAAACAGTTCTTGGCCACCATTCACAACCATATTTTAGGAAAATGAAATTGGCAGTCAAAAGTGCCACAGAACTGTTTGCATTCCTACATTCTTCAAAATATTCAATAGAACAAAGATAATTACGATGATTTTTTTTCTATTAAATGGTAGTCAATGGTGGCCAAGAACTGTTTGGTTACAAAACATTCTTCCAAATATCTTTCATTGTGTTCATCAGAACAAAGTATTTATACAGGTTTGGAACAGATTGAGGGTGAGTAAATGAAGAGATCATTTTCATTATTTTCAACTGTTCCTTTAAAAATATGCTGTTAAGAAGACACAACCACTTTGAGAATACATAAATACTTGCTAGGATTTAAAATGTATCATTACGTTTAGAAATGTAACTTTTTACATCAAACAATCTCAGGAGCTTTTATTTTGAAAAGTTCCCTCAGCTCTGCAATACTGTGTACTGATTTTTTCCAATTGTACCAGTTTGCACAAACTATTTGTGCAGGCCCTGTGCTATCAAGAGTGAGTCATATTGAAAGCCTCTCTGTAAGCGTTACTGAGCTTTACTGCATTGACTTTCTAAACCCAGTATGGACAGGAATTCTGGATAAGGCTGCCGGGTGATATTTATAGATACCCACAATAGTTGGACAGATACTCAAGCTAAGTCTCAGGTCAACATTGCTCTTGACCATTGTGCACCTGTGAGTTTCACATGGCTTTTATAATTGTAATGTGGACTATTAAAGAAAAAGTCCAACCAAAAGGGTAAATTATTAACCCACCCTCATTTCTTCCAAAACAAGTAAGGTTTTCATTTATGATGTGTTTATGGGGCTTTTGTCCTTTTTTTGAGCTTTGATTGTGTGGGAAGGGGCATTTCTTTATACTTTCCCTCATATAAGAAGAGTCATTTAAGTTTGAAATGATGTAAGGGGGGAGTAAAATAAATTGTATTTCTTGAACAATCCATTAAACATTATGGGGCGGTTTCCCGGACAGGGATTAGTTTAAATCAGGACTAGGGCTTAGTTCAATAGTTTTTAAAAATGTATTTTGCAAAAAGACATTACTGATATGCATCTTGAGACAACACAGCCGCACTGATATATTTTAACAAATATCAGTGCGAGTTGCTTTCGATCAAGACATCTCTTACATTTTAGTTAGTCTGGAACTAGACTTAAACCCTGTCTGGGAAAGTGCCCCTTAACCTGTAATAGTGACATATTTGTACTACAATTTAAACATCATCTTGTATGAACTTGCTAAGCAGAGATACAATACATTTCAGCTTAAATACTCAAATTATTTATTCACAGATATTCAGGAATGCTATGAGGTAACCTTGCAAATGAATGCGGTACAAAATGGAGTTAAAGAGAGCAGCTCTGTGGACACATTGGAGGTAAGAGGCCTCCAAAATGGGGCAGGTTTGTTTTTCTTTCTTCTGAAATAATTAGAGTGTCCCATTATTATATTATATTATAGTATGTTATTACGTTGTTTTTCTGTTGTGCTGTGTTAATTTAATATAGGAAAATATATTATATTATATGTTATGTTATGTTATGTTATGTTACGTTATGTTATGTTTAGAACATAATAAAAAACACAAAGCTAAAGCTGATAGAAGCTTATAGGAGTAAAATGCTGAACTGAAAAAGAACAAATGTGTGAGAAAGAGGGAACATGGAACGAATGAAAGCGAGAGTGTGAAAGTTACAGAGCATTAGTCATTTCTAGAAAGCACTGCAGTGATAACATCAAGTGCTCATCAGTAGGCTGCGTGATGATGTCATCAAGACCTTTCGTTACAAGTGTCTGCAGTCATGTGACCATCCAAAGTATTTATAGGCAAAGTACAGAAAATAACCCCAACTTCAGTCTGGATTCTGTTAAAAGCGCTGCAGTTAGGGAGGATCGCTCTGTGGTCTCTCTGAGGGCTCACACAAACATGCACTTAAGTTTGTCGAAAAAGTTCCTTATTTGTCGAGTGACGATCACCGATGTTTTAAAGAGGTGGATTTTCAACATTTACAGACTAGAAGCCCCTAAGGCCAGACATTGAATACATAAAACACTCAGAAGTCTGTGTGTGAAT
This sequence comes from Triplophysa dalaica, assembly GCF_015846415.1. Taxonomy (NCBI): domain Eukaryota; kingdom Metazoa; phylum Chordata; class Actinopteri; order Cypriniformes; family Nemacheilidae; genus Triplophysa; species Triplophysa dalaica. The sequence goes on from NC_079557.1 coordinate 11,027,349, forward strand.
GTTTTAAATGTTGTTTGAGGTTTGTATGGAAGATTCCATATGTTCCGTAAGAAACACATAGTGGAGACGAACAAAGATTGCTCTTTGTGAAGTTGATAGAAAGAAAACATCAAACATACGTGGGCTATCTTCTCTTCAGTATAATTAATGTTGTGTATGACAGATTGTACATCTAAAGGTATCAGGTCAGCTCCGATCCATGACGAGTGGATATTTGGACAACCTCACAGCGAGCACTGCCCTCCTCCTTTCAAAGCTGCCAGTTTCCAGAAGCTTGATCGTGTTTTGACACACGTTCCGCAGAAATACTGCAGGGGTCACTGTGTGACGTGTTGTGGAGGCTGTTGAGCGTGAGCCCAGGCACATCCCTGTTGTGTGGTATAGCGGAGGCTATGATCTGAATGAGTGTCCAGCAAGATCCTCATTAGCATTCATAGCGTGCAGTCACCTGAGAGACGTTAAATGAAATGAGTCTGCAAATTCTCCGATTTGGTGCAGAGGAAGAAAGGCAGCGTCCCTGGAATAATTTACAGCATGATTATCATCAAGCCTTTGTGTAAAACAGAAAAGGGCAGCGGGTCTTTCCCTAATGTTTCATTTTACTGCTGTTACAGCTGCTGTTGTATTACAGCTGATAATATAACTGGGTTACATAATTTGCTGTCAATTTGACATTTGGGCTAGAATAATAGTAATAAGCTGACAGTTTGTTGTACGCAGGATGGTACAGTATGCTGTCACCTGTAGTTATTCAATGGTGTTGTGCATCATCAGGGTCTCTGCTGTATTTTCATCTCTTGGTTTGCGACTGCAGTTTTCCTGGATGTTGTGAGCTGCAGTGTCCACCTCTCGTAGTGCTGAAGATAACATGAAGGCAAGTCTGGGGCGTGGCTAATATTTCCCAGATCAATTCAAATGAAGGCAGTGCTAGAAATGGTAAATTCGCTTTTTTAACGTTATCTTTATTCTTAGCAGTACTGCACGTTTTAAGGAAGATTTGTACAAGATATGTATGGATTTAGTTGTGGCTGTTTATTTTGGTGTGGCCTAATGGCAAAAACATGCATGACTCTGTTTATGTTTATATGTACAAACACTGCTGTCATAATCAAACTGGCTTTGTCCAAAGAACATTTTAGAGTTGAGTTTGTTATATAGAAACGTTGTCCCATCTGGTGTAATGGCCTGTTCCAAAGGCTGCCCTCTGCTGCTCGTGGTACGTGAGTGAGGAATAAGAGATGATAAAGGGGTATTTGCTCTTGTTGTTCATCTTTTGATCTAAAATGTAGGGTATGGATACTTTCGCCATGTCAGATTTTGTGCGTTTGTGTTTATGTTCAGTGTGTTTTTGTGCAGCTTGTTTTCTGTGTTACAATAATGCAGATGTCCATCCATCTAAACCAGCTTGCCGATGGTTCTATTTGGCTCTCTGTGATACTGTTTGTTAGCACATTGAATAGCCCTTACTGCCCATACTGGATTGTTTGAGAGCAAACCCTGGAGCTGTCGTTCAGTCACGGTGATACTTGTTGTTTCTGTGGAAGTACACATTCAGTTATTTTAAAAACACTACTGGTTCACCACATATGATTTAGCTTATTTAAAGGCATAGATATTGTGGTGATTAGATTTTGTAGTGTTTGCTGTGTGTTTATGTTTGATCTATGCCAACACTGAACCTGTATAATTTCTGTTTTGTGTGGCAGAATTTGAGTGAGGAGGGTGTGTCACTTGTGCGTGTCACCAGCAGGAGGAGCCCTCAGAAGGTAGAGAGGGTGTCTGGACTCGTAAGCTGCTCTCATGTAGAAACACCAAAGGTTTGTGACTGACATGCATTCAATTCTGTCATTCATTTATAGCTTTAGCAAAATATATATATATATATTGACATTTATGCATTTAGCAGGTGCTTTAATCCAGAGCCATTTACATTACATTGTACTATACATTTGTTTCTGACTATATGCAATCCCCTGGGATTGAACCCATGACCTTGGCGTTGCTATCTCAATGCTCTAACCACCGTATATATACTGTATATATCTGCTGAAAAATTAAAAAAACATTTCAAAATTATTTACACTTTATACGATTTGTAGGTATGGGATCAGTTATGTTTTATTCTGTGAACTACTAACAATATTTCACTCAAATTTAACAGGAAATTATTGTTTTTATTTGCATTTATTTGCAGTAAATGAAAGCTGGAGGAGCAGGTCGAAGTTTAAGATGCTCTGTATTTTTCAGACCTCAAATACATCAAAGAAAACAAGTTCATATTACATTTTAAGCAAAACAACAGTGATATTAGTACATGTATTTAGGGAAAGGTCAGCATCATTTTTTTAAGTGATAACCTAAACATTCTTATACATGTCTTTAACATTTTAACTTTTGGTTAACTTTATGTGGTTTGTTTTTTTTCGAAATCCAACAGACACTGGACTAAGACTGCCACAATTCATCTAAAAATGCAAATTAAATGAAACTTTGGAATGGTCTCGTAATTTTTTCTGTGGCTGTATATATACAGTATATAGAAAAAGTTTTGTATATATATACTTATATACATTTATATGTACCGTACATGTGTCCTATGGAGTGACACTGCAAAAATATATGTAGTATATTATATATTAATAATATATTATTTTATTTTATATTATAAATAATAATAAATATAAAAAAGCATTAGATACATTTATAGTCATTGTTCTTTTTTTTCAAAAATTTGCCTTCACACCATAGGACACATTTACATTTCTTTATAAAATCCTTCAAAAGTATGTTCTTAACATCTTTATGGTAAACATTAGCATTAGTTTCAAATCTGGTGTCTTGTTTTTCATGGAATATAACTCTCTAAACACATTTATCTCTGGCGTGTTTATGCATGTATTTCGAACTCAGGCTGTATTATTTGCTTATTTAATGATGTTTTAGCTTATGAATGTTCCATGAGACATGAATGTAGATGTCCATTGTAAATACATATGGATGGTTGCAGTGCTGTGAGATCTTGTGTCTACATAAGTGGATTGTAGCTGAGCTGCAGTGCAGCTTACAGGAAGACTCTCCCAAAGATGCTGTAATCACGCAATATTTTTTGAAATACTCTATATGAAGATGCAAGAATCAGATCCCACTATATCATGGCAGCACTCATTTTCACATCTTTCCATTCACAGCACCCCCAGCGGCATGTAGTGGCACAGTGCCTGTGAGGGCTGGCGTTTCAGATGAGCGGAGATCTAGCGCACGAGTCGGGGGCGTGAGGTGGGGATGGGAGCGTGGGTGTGGTCTCGGGTCGTGGCTGTAGAGCGTGGGACTGCCGTAGTGAGAAGAAAGAGCTTCCATTGTCTACACTAAAGCACGGGCACTCTGCAAGGCAGTAGTGCTCTGTTGACAGCATGGCTGGGTGATGCTATGCTGAACGTGGTGTCGTGTCTTCCACACATTATGGAAGAGAGGATGAGGGCTACGTGGTGGTGGGGAGAGATGAAGAGAGAGCTGCAGAGAGAGGGGGAGGATGGGGGAGCGTGCCGAGGGCCGGTGCAGTGCAACGCAGTTAGAGATGGAACGGACACCTAGAGCTCAGCCTTCCGCATGTTGCCATGGAAACCAAATTCCTCCCCCTTCCCGCATCCCTACAGACTGGCTGCCTCTCTCGCGCCCGCTCTCTCTGTCGCGGTTTTGCTGTCTCTGTTGCATCTTTCCACCTCTCTCATATGTGAGACACAACACGGGGGGAAATGTATGCGTCGCATCTAATAGCGTGTTTATTCGATGCTCGAAATGCATAAATCTAAGACGATGCGTAAGAAACCGGTAGATGTGAGTGCGTATTCGAGAACAAGAAGGAATCTTCTCTCTGCATTCAGAACCGTCTGTCTGATCATGGTTTCTCATTCCTATTTGTTCATCAGCAAACATTTTAAGTTATCCCAACCCCCCCACACTCAAGAGTCATTTTCTGTCCGGTCGTATCCTGCACATTGTTTTACTCGTACTTTACTACATTTACTGTTATATACATAGTATGGAAACAGTAAAGCACACATAAAGTACCACTGCAGCTTAACGCAGTGTCGCTTCTCTTCTGGATGCTTCATCTTATTCTAAAAGCTTGCTTATTTATGGGAGTAGCAAGCACATGCAGTACCTGAATTCATGAAATCAAACTTCGTTTTTTTTTATTATGTCTCTCATTGCGATTTTAAGTAACTATTTTGTGTTCACACAGAAAATGACAATTCGGTGTCACTCCTGAATTTAAATGCACATGTCTCCCCAAAACCGAGCAGTGTGTATGTGTCCCTTGTCAAATTCTCTTGTCTTTTCAATACCCCTCAACTCTTTGAACCTCTAGTTTAGAGCCTTAACAAGCTCATATTCCCCTCTTTTCTCCAGTTCTCTCTTTTCCTCTCCCTCTCTCTTTCTCTCACTCCCCTTATCATTACGCTGTCAGTCAGATGTGCGGTGTTTGGTACAGCAGCTGTTTTCTGTCACCAGGCCTATTAATAGGAGTCACAGCCTTCACGGGCACTTTAGCTTATTGTCTCAGTGAGTGTGGAAGAGCAACGACTCAATAGGTTAGGAGTGTTTAGTGATAATCCCAAACCCTTTTTTGACCTTGCCATGCCGCTGTGAATGTCCATCCTCCATCTGCATCCATGCATTGCGGCTTAATATGCATATAGAACAATAAATGCTGGTTTCAGGTGTAATGCAAATGAATTCTGCGATAATTATATAATAATTCATGTAATATTAAAAGCTACAAAGACTCTCCAGACTACCATGTTACCATGCACCTGTTTCATACAGCAATTCTCTGCGGTTCATTCAAAGGAAATGTTACATGAATGTAACTGCCCCTTTAAGACTGCTTGCGGCTCATGTTGCCTTATTTGGGCATGCATCCTGTCAGGTGACAAGAGAGCAGTCACATGGGCTGCTATGAGAATGCACAGAAATTTCTGAAATTTCTATAGATACCTTGTATGTGAGAGAGCGTATGGGGGTGGTGAGGCAGGCTGGGGGTGTTATGTAATGTGGGAATGCAGTAACGGATAATAAGCAAAAGAAGCTGTCAGATATATGGTATGCTGCGTGTCATAACCCTTTTCCATCATATTCAAATCATTTTGATTTATAGAGTTAATCAATAATGGGATTCCTTCAGATTTCTCAAGAATGGGTTGCTTTTCATCTTTTTAAGAAATATGAGGGATTTAGACAAGCTGTACAGAATATGTTTTTATTACACATTTTCATCCCTATTTTGTTCTTAGTCAATGATCAGAGCAAGCTGTAAATACTAGAAAAAGGAGATAGACAGTGCGTTTGATAGTAAAGCTGAACCCACTGTCTGTTAACCATCCAGCTGTACTACTTTTCTTCATTCAGCCTGCGAGGATGCATCTGTCATGCAGTCATTTGCAAAAGAGAACAGAGAAGAGCTTCAATAGAGTTCTACAGTTTAATGTTTCGAACCATGCTAAAACGTTGGCTCTAAAACAAATAATCTTCATTTCTACACGGTTCTAGGAGGCATTTATGTGTACTGTATTCTGTAACTCATGGACTGGGTCATTAATCAGCTGTGATTTTTTTTAAATAGATTTGATGTAATCCTTAATCGTTCTCAAGAGGTGCTGAAAAACGCATATGCATTCAGACTATAAAGCCACAGACACAAGACATAATGCAAGCATGCATCTCATGCACATAAGCACGCTCTGCTTCTTTGCATTACGCTTCATCCTTGACCAGTTACATATAAAATCCCCCATGGAGAAAAATGAAACTAAAGATCAATCCGTTGAAGACAGGATGCTATGGAAGGTGAATGGAAAAGTGAAGCAAAAGGGTGGCCACAACATGTGTCTAGTGTGCTATAATGAATATGCTTGTAATGCAATTTTCAGACATTCAGCACCACCCATACACTCCCTGTTGGCCTTGGCAATGTTCTGGTCTCTGATTGGCCTTCATCCTAGATATTGTAAAGTTTCCTGAATAGATCACGGTGGTAATGAAGTGGGTTACCAGTGCATATAATTGAGTGTTAGCCTGAGCCTGATGTGTCCGCCTCCTGGAGGGGTTGGACAGAATAGTGTTCAGTGGATATAAAAACTGACTCCTGCATATAGAGAAAGACATTCACATAAATGCCCATGCATACCATCAACACTTTCTTAATCAGTTAGTAATGTTCATACCTGGGCATGTTTCAAACCTTTGAACCCCAGCACGTTTTTTTTTCCATTTCAGTTTAAGTCATCAAACTATATATAGTTTTTTAGGATGAAAAGGTTGTCTGTAGGTATATAGTTTCCTTAGGCGATGACTATATTACAATTAACAGTTTATCTATATAACTCGTCTTGATAATGACTTGTTTGACATAGTATTTGATTTGTAAATCTTTTTGGGAATTTAATAATAATGCAATTTTCTATAATGTTTTAAGTAAAGGAATTGAACTGTAAATTGAAACACATGATGTCTTTTTCTCTTGCACCTCAGCCTCCCCCTTTAAGTTTTTCCTCATTTTTAGACACTTTTTTGTTTTTTTATTCATATTGCTTAAATATATAGATTCATACAAATTCATTTCTTAAAGGTGCTCTGCGTAATTTTTTGGGGGATCTATTGACAGAATTGCAATATAATATACGTAACTATGTCTTCAAAGGTGTAAAAAGACCTTACAAAATGAAGCGTTACGTTTTTATTACCTTTACACAGAACATCTTAGTTCTGTGTCAGCCATCGTACTGTTTCGAAAGGGATGAGTGGAGTGAGCCATTGGTTGCAATTCAAAACCTCACCACTAGATGCAACACATTTTCATACACTGGACCTTTAAAAATTAATATTCTGTCTCCCAGTGTTAGAATATAAAACAAAGTTCTATGGTTTTGTTTATCCTGAAGTTACTTAATAATCCATCAATTTGGTATAAAAATAGATGCAGTTTTTTATCCCCAAATAGTGTAAAATTTGGTTTCCACAATGGTGAAGACATGTTGTTAAATAACATGCCCTCTGTGTCTCCATTTGTGCTGTCTGATTTGTGGTTGCGCTGGCCCTTTAAGAGCAATCTCCGAAGTCGGTCCTGTGTTGGTGCTGCTGCTTCTGATGGCTGAGCTGCCTGTTGATTGGCTGAGCTGTCAGGGCTGGGGTGCTGGAGGGATGCTGCGATGCATCTCTCTCTCCTCCTCTATGGCTCTCGCTCTCTCTCCCACTCTGTCTCTCTCGCTTGCCTGCATCCCTCCGTATAATCCACATCTAGGGCAAGCAGGCTGAGAGTCAATCCAGTGCTCAGCTCCTCTCTGCAGGCTGGGAAAAGAGTGAGAGAAAGAAGGACAGAAAACGCTTCCCGAAGCAGGAGGAACAGCGGAAGGAGAAAATCTGGCAAGCAGAGAAATACAAAAGAAGATCTGATCACGGATATCATTTATATATATACATAGAATTGTTTATATATATATATCTCTCTATATATATTTGTACACACGCATATTAATATTTATATATATATATATGTATACATATATACCTGTATATAACTGTATTTGTGCTTGTCTGTTTATATTGATATTTTTATATGTATTCGTGTGTGTGTAAATATATATATACAAATAATGCTATATATATATGAATTTATATAAATAACACTGTGAACCAAAAGAAGCAAGAAGAGAACTCTACCATCAGGGCTGGTCTCTGATTCCGAGATCATACACTATTTTCAGCATTATTTTTCCAAATCTTTTACATCGAACGGAGGAAGACTACGAACCTTTTCTATTTTTCATTTTCCTCTCGCTACCTCCTTGCCTGTTTTTCTGGATCGGGAGGAACAAAGAGGAGTCTAACGGGGGAGAGAGATCGGCGACAATTCTGTGATTTGTGCGTTTTGTACCGCCGTAGCTGTTCTGCGTGCTGCGTTTGATCTGAGCAGGCAGCAGCAGTGAGAGAGAGAAAGAGAGAGAGAGCGATAGAGCCACAGCGCACCGCACCGTGTGAGCTAGCCAGCATGCACAAACATCACCACTGCTGCAAGTGTCCAGAATGCTATGAAGTGACCCGCATGGCTGCCCTGCGCAGGATGGACGCCCCGGCTTATGGAGACTGGCAACCCGAACCCTACGGATACCCGGCCGGCTATGGGGGTGGCCAGACCTTACCGCCCCAAACCTCGGGTGGAGGAGGGGGCATGAGTGGAGGGGGCACATTGGGGAGAAGTAAAGGGAAAATGATGTCGGCCGGGGGCCCCGGAGGCCCCAACCCCAAGAGTCAATCCAAGGGCGCCCCCAAGGTGAATGGTAACAATTCGGGAGGTCAAGGAGGATGGTGGCCAGAGTGCACCTGTTCCAATCGGGACTGGTATGACCAGGTAAATGCCTTTTCTGTGTCTGACAGCCACTGGGGCCATTGAGAGTAGGCAGCAGGCGGTCGGCAGTTGGTGTATGTGGTTGCTAGGTTGAAAGTGAGCATAATCATTCTGGATAAAATCTTGTGCGGGGACGCTAGGAAAAGATCTGTTTAAGGGACTTCATCCTTTCATACCGCATGTGCTGTAATCTTACAATATGTTCATCAAGCTTTGTTCTCTAAGGATGAGTTTAATCCTCTCACTGTTCCATCAGTTCATTTTGGTTTCGTCGGTTTTTACACCATCATTCGACAAGGCTTGACAGGGCCATGGTGACCACGAATTTGCTTTAGAGAAATGGTGCAACAAGTGACCACTTTAATCCATACAGTAGATGGCAATTTTGACCAAGCAAAACATCACATAACCTTAAATGAAATGCAAATACAGAGACATCTGTTTCAGAGTTGTAGGCGGTGATGTTATTTATGCACTCTTGATTCTTTTATTTATTTTTGTATCGATCTCCAATGGATTATTGTACGTTGTGGACACGGAGCTAACAGTGATTTAATACAGGTCAGAACTCCAAATTTCACTCCCGGCCATTTCAGCTTGTTTTTAATCTCATATTGCCCGTGACCGGGCATCTTAAATCCCAGCATATCAGACCAAAGCAGGCAACAGAAGCTGTAATTAAGTGAGGTGTGTGTAAGTGGCAGCAGGGATGGGGGAAGGGATGCTCTGAATGTATAAAATGGAGGAGGCAGCCTCTCATGTGAAACAGCCTGCATGCATGCTCGGTGCATTCGGCGTGTGTGCACGTCTATGGTGTGGGGGTGTGTGAGTGCACACAGGTTTTTATTGGTTTTTGTGTGCGCGGCCAAGGCAGAACGGCGGAGAGAAACGCAGAGACGCAGAGCAAGTAAAATGGAGGGTGAGATCTCGGTGGCAGTCAGGGTGAAATTTCACCAAGCGCAGAGAGAAAGGTGTGAGCGAGGAGCTGACTAATTGTGCCGTTGCTTCGGTTCAAAGAATCGCAGAAGCACCAGTCAAAACCGGCGTGGTTTTTTCCCCCCTGTTCGCTTTTGTTTCAATCATGAATTATGCATGCGTACGTCTTGGCAACGTTTGCTGTAAACGGAATAAATGAGCACTTAATGTCTGACATTTCCTGTTTATTCTCTTAATTTCCTTCTCATGGGGACATATGTCATCAGGTGAAATGAAACAAGCATGCATCTCCTCCCATGCACTGTATGAAATACCTGATGCCGTATTGATGGAGTGCATGTTTAATTAATGAGAAGGAATGTGTGAAACAGAGAATATAGGACAATGACGCTACATTAAAGATTCTCATATGTACGGCATGTCTAGCATCATCTTGTTGGTTTCTCCTCTGGCCAGGCCGGTGCCCGTGAAATGCATATAAAAGAAACTGTAGCGTATGAAGGCCTTGCAGATGCATTTCATTTGCGGGGATTTTCGCCTCTGTGGTAAATTCGAATGCATTTTAGCTTGAGATGTGATGAAATCAAGGCTGAGGAGTGGAAAGGGAAAAATATCCGTCATTGGGGAGAGAGAATTGGCAATCATAAAACAGCACAGGAATGTGGCAATGATAGTGGTGAAAATGCTAATGTGGACAAGAGAGAAATCAGCCAATAAAGACAGGCGGGCTGAGGAGAGAGAGGGTTACATAAGAGAAGGCAGTTGGTGGAGCTGTGAGCAGAGACGCTTTGAGAGAGAATCTGTAGATTTGTGAGCTTGTGTTTGCCTCCTACTCGCCATAGCAGCGCATTTAGATGGCTTAAAGCTTTTATGTATATATATATATACAGTATATACCGTCTATACGCAGTGAAATCTATATTTAATTATCAGAAAACATCATATTTATGACTCGTGATGTCATCTAAGACCGATCTGACGCCATATACTGTTTTATGACACACCACATTGCATCGCCCAGTCAACCCAAACCCTGTTCACATTTAACCATAAAGCAGTATTGCATTTCCGTTTATCATTGACGTAGTGATATTAAAGGCAATATGATACCAGTGTGCTCTTACTGGTGTGGATTGGCATCGACCTGTCTTAAAGAAACAGGATATGAATGTAAGAAAGGAACTGCTCTTATCCAGCAAGGAATAGATAAGTGGAGTCAGGTGGTGGAAGGAGAGGGGTTTAGAAAGGAAAGGGATTGGCGATGTCAGTGTGCAACGACAATCATTTCCGAGATGGAGTTATTATTTTTAATAAGTCATTACATTTTTAAAGAGCATTTTTTTTAATAATGTGCACTGATGCATTGTCACAAGTCAATAGGGTATATTTTCATTTCATGTAAGACTGTAGATGAGGATCTTATTCTGCATTACCATAACATTTAATAGGCCCATTTGATGGATAACATAGCTGTGGGAAGCATTTCTAAACATTTCTTTATCAATGTAAAGGACGTGTGTGGATTTGTATCAGGACTTGGCATTCAGTATGTGAAGTAGTAGAAATGAGCACCTTGCTCAGCTATTCTTCAGAATGTGTCGTTCCCTAGGCACCAATTTATCATTTTTCTGCTTCCGAGCTTTACAGCCCAGTCTCACGAGGATGATTCGAGTTAAATAACAAATGGACCTTAGAAATGCCTCATTTATCACAAGATATGAAAATGTGTCAGAAAATCATTGATTATTTTGGGAATTTATGCCTGTTTTGATGTGCTGTAATTGATTCAAGGTATCTGGAAGTTTCACATGGATGGGCACTGTTCTTTTCATGATTTATTTGAAGCATTTTTGTCATAAATCTGTCAAACGTACCCTGAAGAAGTATCCGATTGACCTAATTTCACTTGCTTTATACCACACACTTAATTGAACTCTGAGCCAAATTTAAATCCACGTTCACATTCTCTATTGTGTGTGCTGTGGTGGATGCAGTAGATTTTACTCTTAGAGACTTTACTCCTCAGATGTTGTCATCTTTTACCCCCAGCTGTGGTACAGGCGGCCTCCATCTTAGTGATGAAGCGTCTGCATTGCATCTAGAAAGATTTTTCTGATAACTCAGAAGTCTCCAAAGGATGAAGCAGGCTTGTTAAATTATTTTGTCACCCTGTTTACTGGTTGCATCACAATTTGAGAAAATTCAAAGGGGAACATGTTTGCCATTATGTCATTACTGGATTCCATTAAAGATTCTTATAAAGGTGGATGGTTAATCTGTATTATGGCAGGACAATGCCAATATCTCATTTTATAAGGGTTTTCTATAGCAAGGTCTCAAGAAAAGCAATATGGAGATAATATAGAGATGTTTTATCTTTTACGAACCTTTAAATCCTTAAAGATTAAATTTAGATTGAAAGAGATCCAAAACAGTCCACACATTGTTTTATATTTGCCAATACTTTTAAGTACATTTAAAAGGCAAGGCAAGTTTATTTATATAGCACATTTCATACACAAGGGCAATTCAAAGTGCTTTACATAAAATGATTGACAGAGAGAAATAAGATGTATCTTTAAAATGCTAATGATTTAAGATCACAAATACAATTTTAAAAGACAAACATTTTATGATGGTTTTACAATTTTACAAGATTTTATCTACTATCGAAAGGCAAGATTATATAATGAATATTTCAGATTTTACACAAAAACCTCTAGACTAAAAGAGACAAGCTATATCTACATTAACACAAATGAAAATGTGCTGTAATAAAGTCTTGTGAGCTGCCAAAGAGCAATATATTTTATCTTTAAGAATACAATTGTTGTGTTTTACATCCACATCTTTCATCACATCCAAAGATTTGTATGAAATTAAATAAATTGCCATAATGCTTTAGATTACAGATGCCTAGTATCTACAATATATTCTGAATATTTTTATTCAATAGGAACCGCGATGCAATATCATTTTTTCTTGATAAAGCATCTCATTAGTTACACTTTTATACATCCGAGGTGATATTCTGTGGTGTGTGTCTGTGCTCCGTGTGTTCACAGCAGTAGGCCAAGTCGCTCAGTTGATTATTCATGTCATAAATCAGGAGCAGGACTTGCGTTTGTGAGTGCTCACGGGTGGATGTTTAGCTCGAGACATCGTGATAGACAGCAGTGTATTCATGTCGGAGGATATTGGGTTTGTGGGAGATCTGAACAAATTGAATTTCCACTTGTAATGTGGGGTTTTAGGTTGCGGAGAGGAAACAGGCTGGGGGTTGGGGTATGTATGTTAAGGATAATAAGACATACCTCATCCTTTCCAGACAGGGCCGGTTTAGGGTGGGTCCCACGAGACCCTCCTCTCTCCACCAACGATATGGCCTTCTGGAAAAATGAGAATCATTGAATGTGAGGCCACACATCTGAGTATTAAATAGAAAAATATATACAGCAAATAACATAAAGGTTATCTAAATTACTCAACAGAAATACGCCTTATTCATGTTTTATTTCTCTTAGATGTTGTTGTGCATTAGAAATTCTTGTGAAAATGCTTGCTGTGAATCTATACTCTTAAATTGGCTTGTGAATAAAAAACGTAATTCATGCATATGCCAATTTACTTTCTCTACACCACTTTTCATTAATCTATCAGGGAATATAATTTATATGCCTTCTGTAAGGTAGATATTTTATATCACAAGGGTTTATATGGAAATACTTTTTACATGATATAAATTTTGCTTTGTACTTAGAAATGAATATACAATATAGTTTATTTACACACATGCAATCCAAACAGTGCTGTTAAAAAGCAAAATGTTTATCATGTAAGTTGCACTTTTTTACTGGGTTTGTTTGTTGACAGTACAGTAAATTTGTTCAATGAGAAAACTAAGAGAAATGTTTCCTCAAAAAGAAACATGGTCTTGCAGGAGAACGGTGTTTGATTCCTCCTAACACTGCATAGGTACCCAATTAACTTTAGATGTTGCCATAGCTACAAGACGGCTAGAGATCCTTCTACCGAGAGAGCGCTGAATTCAGTGGCATGTTATAGACATGTGCATCTTCATCATGACATTTTTTATTTGCTGACGGCGCAGTTATCTTTACGCCGTTTAATTTTTGTAGCAAATGTATTGATCTGGACATCACTGATACCATTTATGCAGTCTATTTTTAGACGCATTCGCCCAATATTAGCATTAACCCACAGATGTGCATGGTTATGCATTATTTGTTGTTCCTTTAGATGGACTGAAAGAGCATGGCACCAACAATGGCAATATCATCGGAATGTACTGTAAATTGTTTTCTATGGATTTTGCCAAACATATATGTAACATTATTTTGGCTTTTGGTGTCAGGCATCTAGACTCTGCATCATATAGATCATTCAATCCACCATTCAGTCATTCTGTTGAAATATATGTTTGTAACGTTAAAGCCAATTTCAGGATGTTATTTAAATCCGGTCAGCAAAGTATAGCCAACCCTTTACACACAGAGGTTTAAAAGCGGTACTTCACCCCTGAATCAAAATAGACATCAACGTCAATATGGATATTTCTCTTAAACAAACGCATCGATTCGCTTCAGAACACCTTTGTTAAGGCCTTGGAGCTGTGTCGAGCAGTTCTTTAATCGATGGATGCACTTTTTGGAGCTTTAAAAAATTCAACACCCATTCACTCCCATTCTACCGCTTGGAAGTAAAATGATACGTGGTATTATAACCCCGACTGCATTATTCTTCAAGAAGAATACCATATTCAGTTATGATGCCTTGAGGGTGAGTAAAACATGGGGAAATTTTGATTAAGGGGTGAGGTTCCGCTTTATACCTGTTCTTAAAACAAAATGCACTAAATCCATAAAAACACGATGGAGGAGAGCATGAAAAATCACTGCAAATGCACTATAAAATGGGGAAGATGGTATGCTGCAATATTTATGCACACTTTTAGCTTTTATAAAAGAGAAGTTAAGGGATGCGATCCTGAATAAAACTTAACAGAGTTGTCTGGTTTTTTTTAGTCAGCTGACAGTTTTGTTCCATCTGTAATATATTCTAGCCTTCACATATATTTTTTTGCACAATTTCGTCTCTAATGGGTGTTTTTGCTGTGTCTATGTCTGCTTGCCTTTATCTATCTAGAGAGAAAGAAATCTCTCAGTACTGCAGCTTTAATTCATTTCATCATAGCTGTGTGGGGAACTCATGTTAAAGATGTCTGAAGCTTGAGTGCATGTTGTCTGTAGATTAAGAGAGGCTAGAATAAAGGAAAGAAGAACATTTCTATAAAATAACTCTAAAAAAAGATTTTTAGACAGTGTGGCCAAGACAAGATACAATGTCACATACTGTCTGTAGTGGTCTACTGTATAGTGGCTTGTTACTTATTTTCAATTTGTTCTAGTGTTAAGAAGCTTGTTTTTCAGTTGCTCTCATTGGTCCAGTTTTAAGAATAATTGCTTCAAAATGTATAATGTCATGTCATTTTAAACCTGTATGCTATTGTTTTGTCTTTCAAACACAAGACAGGCATTTGTTTCACATAGATCTTTCCTACAAATAGTTCATAGCACTATAACAACACCATGAAAGAGGTTGTTGTGTATTATATTCCATGCCAGAAGCTGTATGATAGCTTTCTTATTACTTAGTGAACATTTTTACTTCCACAGAAGTATGGATACAGAAGCGACATCATGTTTTTTTGTTACACAAACAATCCAATAACATGCCAATAACTTTCTATGTTAGGGTCTTTTGATGTTATTGACTATGCTGTGCCTACAACATGAGTCCTACAGTATATATTGTACATCAGGGACTACTAAGGGGCCGTTCACATTTCGTGTATGTTGCACACGCAAATGAGTTATTTTATATGTAGACCCGCGGCAACCGTGTTTAAATAGGTCACGATGAGGTCACGAGGTGCATGCCTTTTGCTATGCGCATGGGCGCATCGAGATTAAAATATTTAAGAATTTTCAGAATGCCGTACACAGGTCATGTGACAAGAACCGGCCAACCAATATAGAAAAGCTCCGTGAAGATGGAAACACAGACGATCACAGCATAAATAAATCTGGTAGCAGACTTATTGCAAGGTATTTTCAGTGCATATAATCCATTAATTCTTTGTTTAGCTGTGCGGCTCGCATTTCCCCCACGGTTTTAGATGCAAAATGTGGATCGCCCCTAATACTATATATTTACCCATAGATTTCAATAATATTTTCTTGACAATATTCAACTGTATATGAACTAACCAAAGGACACTGTGTTAACTTCACGCTTATATTTTGGCTTAAATTAATGTATTTGTGTGGGTGTAAAAGTGAGTGACTGTGTTGCTCATAGCCATTGACCTGTCAGCCATATGCTCTCAGTCGGCGGCCCTGTTGGAGCGCAGGTCCCCTGCTTCGCTCTGTAGCACATGAGGGGTGGGTGGAGATGCCTGTTTATTTCATTGCTCACCTGCTTTGTTTTATTTCAAGTTTTTGCTGAACGCAGCGGTGATAGTCTGGAAACAAAATTATAGTGGTCAGCTTATTTGTCGTATTCAGTTGTGGACGTGACCGCCAGGCTGACAAAGAAAAGTAGGCATGTAAAGATGCCACAGAGAGCATTGCTTGCTATTACAGCATCGTTGCAGAGCCCTCCCTGCTGCTTCAGTTTAAGGGCTAAAATCCCAATGAATTTTAGAGTCTATTTTTGGAGAGCTTGCATTCCCTCTTTTGTGCCTTTGCTCTGCCGCTTTCCCTTTGGGATGCTTCAAATATCATTGGCTGCGTTCTGCACCGGCCGGCATTAAAACTCCCACATGAGATCATAGAATCTGCATGCATCACAATCAATAGGACTGGAGAGTGCTGATCCTGAAGCTTCCTGACTCTCTCGCTGTGTTGTGGGCGTCTGTGGGTGCTTTTAACGGTGCTTTTGAGCTTCATAGTGCTTGTAGTTTTAGACCTTTTTTTCCTTTTACCTCTGATATGGACACACACAAGACATAGCACAGAAATTGCAGGTCTAAAATATTTTATAGCTTGGATTCGTCGGCTTTCATTGATTTTAAAGGACATGGTGAAATGCACTATATCTCATTTTTTCTTTTGGAAGAAATTTTGGAAACAGTAATGGATCCCCTGCAGTTACACTGACTGCAGACTAAAGCTATTGTTTTTGAAGAAAACTAAGATCCCAGTTCATTCATTTGAATTGCAAGAGAATTTTCATCATTTGTTTTCCACAGTAATTGAAGAAATCATTTAGGTTTGGAACAACACTTAAAAATAAAGGTGCCTAAAAAGACTCTTCTTGGCGGTGCCGTAGATGAACTGTTTTTGGCTCCCCAAAGAACCATTCAGTCAAAGGTTCTTTAAAGAAGCATCTTTTTCTTACCCTTTTATAATCTGAAGTACTTTTTTCCCCACAAAGAACTTTTTGTAAAACAGAAAGTTTCTTCAGATGTTTAAATTTAAAGTAAAATTTTGGCACCTATATTTGTAAGAATGAACATTAGGGTAAAAAAATGTGGAAACAAATAAAATAAAACCCATTTTAACATAACTACATTTCGTTACACTGTACCTGTATATGTGTAATGACAATAAAGTTGAATCTAATCTAATAACGTGTACCTTCACTAAAGTTACTGTGTTGTTGCATTAAACCAAACATTTCACAACAGTTGAACAAGCACAAATTTACATACAGCGTTTTCATCCTATTCAGACAAGGTTCATGCGGGGAGAATACTCACAGAATGTTTCTTTCATGCAAGGCTTCTGAAAAATTTTCTTAGCATTTTACTCCTCTTTTTTAGTTTTAAGTCTTGTTCTCAGTCATTTTCACCTCAAATGCTTTCTCACGGACTCCAAAATAGCTTGTTTTATAATAGTCTATTCACGTTGTTTTAACACTGTTTGCTAATGTAGTTAGTGTTGTCTGCCTCTGTTTCTCCCTTAAAGAATGTGCATAAAACACAGCATTCATTACAGCAACACTCTCTTGTACCTTTAAAATCACCCCATAAACAATGCTCGGATCTGTGGTTTTAGGCCATTCTAAATGCATTATATACCCGAGGTTTACTATAAACATGTTGTTTTTAATAAGGTTGGACTCATTTTGTTAGCTTGTTATGTCAACAAATGGTTCTATATACATATTTATTTACTCAGATAACCAAATTTTACCCAATATTGGTTTCCTTAAAACTGTCTGTTCTTTGTACAGTGTACATTATTTTTACTGATAATAGTTTTTACTGATGAGAATAACATCTTCCACCATCTGGGTGAAGGTTCATTTGCTGTTCTTGATTTTGTTAAATATAGGCGTTTATATACAGTAGTCTTAACCCCAGTCATAAATAGTTTTTTTCAATATCAATGTCTTGCTTAAAAAGGTTTAATTACCCAAAATTCCCAACAGTCCATTAAAGGGATACTTCACCCAAAAATAAAAACGTTGTCATCCTTTATGGGTGAACTACCCCTTTAATACGTTTTCTTTTGAAAAACTGATTAAATTGTAAAAACACGTTATTCCAAAATGCTTGTGCATGCATTTGATGTAAACAGTGACATGTTATAGAGCTTGTTTGTATTGTATAAAATATTCTAGACGAATGTAAAATATCATGGTTGCATATTTAGTGGGAAAGTGAAATATTCTTTCCTTTCTCTTTTGTTAAATCTGCTTTATTTGCATAGGCTACTGAAGTGTTGATGAATCTCTAATTTATTCTGTCAACATGTAGCTTTCTACCACGGTTATTTGCTCTCTCTTGCTGAAGCTATGTGTTGACAAATCCTAGCTTTATTAAAACATATTGTTTAGACTGCATCAGACTAAGAACATTCAAACAGCCATTTAGTTCATGGCCGTGTACCCTCATACTTAGCATGAAAACATTTACATTTATGCATTTGACAGATGCTTTTATCCAAAGCGACTAACATTGCTTTATCCTATAGATTTTACATAGGTATTTGCAATCCCCTGGTATCGAACCCACAACCTTGCGTCGTTAACGCAATGCTCTTACCGCTGAGCTACAGAAAACATTTTAGGCCCGGTTCACAATTTGCCTCTTTTCTGTACGCATAGTCATTATTTTAAATGTAGACCCACGGCAGGCGCACCATATAGGGGGCAACGCAGTCGTGACGTGCATCCGGTACACATTTTCTAGGCGCGTCGGTGCCACATCGAGATGGAAATAGTTCAAATAGTTCAACTTACCGCCGTTCATTTAAGGAGAGGAAGATGCGCGGCTCACGTTTTCCGCGCGTTTTCTGAGTATACAGTATATAACAGAGGGATTTATATATGTTATACTACTATTCTATTCTATTCCAACTATTTAGATGTACACTAATGTGTGAGAAAGTATACCAGATGAGAAGTAACTTTTATGAGCACACCTCTCCTTGAGGTCATTTATGTCTATATCACCAATGGTATGACTGTGTTTGGAAAGTCACCAGTAATGTTTTTTGTGTCACTAATTTCTTTATATTTATCATTCATTGTCATGATTTTTGTCTCACTAGAGGTTGAAACAGTTTTTTTTCAGTACAGAACAGCATAAATACATTACATACTCTTGCAACACACAGACTTGCTCGTTCACCCTTCCTCTCTAGAGAGATAGAAATCAAGCAGAACATCTCGGATATCTAAGAGTCCCAGCTGCCTCAGGCCACAGCTACAAGAGGGATGAGCCGAGTCTGTACAGATAACATGCTGGATAATCGGCTCAACGTTATGGTTTCCAGGCAGCATGTGTGTGTTTGAGTTAATGCTTCAGTTTGTCTTAATTCATTTACAGCTCAGGTAGGAGCTGTTGTTCGTATTATTTTAAAGTGTGACAGTAGAGATCTGATATATCTTCGCTGTCATTGAATCACAAAATACCCGGATAGTGAAAAAACATATTCTTCTTTATTTACCTTTGTATTTATAATTTTTTCTTAAAGGAGCAATGTGGAGATTTTACAGGCATCTAGCGGTGAGACTGCAAATTGCACCCCTCCCTTTCGAAGCACTTTGTTGTCACGTTTTCACTTCTTTTGCGAAGGAGATAAAGTTTATTCGAAACGTGCTCTCTAAAGAAGTTTTTCCGTTTGGGACCACTGTAGATACAACATGCCGAATTCCATGCAAGGGGACCCCCAATGTATGTACTGTAGATAGAATTAACTCATTCTCAGGTAATAAAAACACAACACTTCAATATACACTTCTTATACACCTCTAAAGACATAGTTATGTATTTAATGTTGCAATTCTTTTAATAGAAAAATTACACATTGGACATTTAAGTGCATGTTTTTCTAAATTTGATTCCCTAGAATCCTTTGAAAATCATGTGTTGTTAGGGTTTCATTACATTTTGCAGTACAACTGAGCACATTTCAACCCTAATTCTTATTACCGCAATACAAAAAATATTCACTCTTATGTTTCAATGCAATTTGGAAAAAATGCAATTCGGTTTTCCTTCCTTAGGGTAAAATCTATGATGCTATATAAGGTGTGTTGTCTGTGTAAATATTGACAGTCAATGGTCAGAGCTTTCTGGATGTTGGTCATTGCTAGAAAGGATTGGTAGTTTGCCTGTAAACCCACAAAAACATATTACTTGTCTGCTAGATGCTTGAGCGCACTAGATGTTTCTGCTGTATTTTTTACTTGCAGGCCTAAAATGTTTTCATTTTTTACATTAGTCATCAAGACTTTGTGGCAGTGTGGTTGCGTAGGACAAGAGAAAACAAAACAAGAAAATAAATGTAGGCGCAGATTTAGGCATAAGGGTATGTTGCTGTTTATTACAGACATCTCTCAACTTGCAGATGACATTCAGTCCATGTCTGAATATAATTGTATGTTGCGCCATGGGGGTTAACATTAACAGACTTTGTTTGACTATTGTTTTTATGCTGAGCTATATTGAGCTAATACTACCCCTACCTCTACCTCAAAATCTGTCACACAATTTATTTAGCAATTTTCAATCTTTTAATATTTTTACTCCATTTTGTGATGTGCTCCCTTGCCTATGAACACACTATGTAAAGTCTTTAGTTGATGACAATATATTCATAATGCATATTTACCTCTTTAATATTTCAGTATGCTATGAATTACATGGTGTGAGTTTGCATTATTTTTGTAGGGTACAGTATGTCTTTTAGCACACTGACTTACTGGAGTATGTGACTTGTGTAACACAATAACTGTGCTTTAAATAGGCTGCCCGAGTCACTGCAGATCCTGATCAGCCAGTTTATAAATCTGAATATGGGCCCTCAGTGGATTAATATTCCCCATTAAAATTCCAATTATATAATCACCCAAATCCAAGCGCTGCACATGCACAACAGAATCACTGCAGTATGAGATGAGGGCCTGTGTTTGAACCTGAAAGAGAGATGCAACAGAGGTCCCTTTACCATTCATTAATAGCATTTTTTGTTCATGTCAATCCTATCTATCAGGCTTTGTGGGATCATTCACATTTTTAAGGTTGTACATGATGATGCAAAAACAGTTCAAACCTTTATCAGATCCCATGAAAAAAATAGAAGCCTTTACCATTCAGCAAAGGTGAAAAATGGCACGAATTATGGGAAACGGATGAACCTCCCAGCATGTGCCTGTTTAAAAAGGCTCTAAATACGATTTACATCCTCTGAGCGTTCTCTCGTCAAACCGTCCACAGAGAATATGGAGTAATGAGCAAGAGTCATTTATGTAATTACTTTTGGTTATGAGTTATTTAATAAAGCTCAAACCCAAGTAAAAGGTCTTTGAACATTATGAGGGTTGTTCGCTTGAGTAAGACATTGGATCTGGCAGAAAGTAAAAACCTGGGCATTTTAGTTGAATTAGCATTTGAGCGGCTCAATGCCAAGGTCACAGTTTTAGGTAATAAATGGACATGTAGTATAATTCCCATTTTTATATTTGCATTTCTAAATACTTGGAAAATGTATATGGTTATATTTAAAGGGATAGTTCGGCCAAAAATAAAATAATATTTTATCATTTACGTATTCTCATGTTATTCCAGGCTTAAATGACTTTCTTTTTTCTGCAGAACACAAAATATGGTTTTTGAAGAATGTTGGTAACCAAACAACATTGGCCTATTTTGACTTCACTTATATGGATACCAATCCACTGAAACATTTCTCGAAATTTCTTCTTTGGCGTTTCACAGAGTCATGCACAGGTTTTGAAAATAATGTGTCTGAATGATGACAGAAGTTGTATTTTTTGGTTGAACAATCCCTTTAATTTCAGTTTATGCAATGGGAATTGGTTGGGCAATAGTTTTGGCTTGAAGTTGAATCATTGACTAAGCGGGACATTAGCAACTCTCATCTTGTGACTGTGGCTTTATTCGGCTGTAACATATTGTACAGCAATAACTCATAAGACAGCAAATGTGTAAGATATGCATTAATATGGCTCTGGGCCTATTTTTGCTGGTTTTGGACAGACGCTGAACTCAGCAGATACGCATTGAACCTGCACTTTAAACCTATTTATCAACACAATCTTTCGTATGCTTTATTAAAGTCTGAATTGAAATGTGATATTCAATGTTTGCAATTTTTTTAAATAATTTCAGATGTTATTTAAATAAGGATACCTAAAATGTGCTTTATATATATTTTAGAGAGAGCTCCAGTACTGTTGCATAGCAGGCCTTCGGTTTTAGTGAGTTGTGCATACACACCGTGTGTCCCGTATGTGATTTCTATATGACATGTGGCTGAAGGGGCGGGGTTACTGCTCATTCGGTTATTGGTCTTTAATGCCTTGTCCTGCAGGAGAAAGGAGGTCAGTTGAGCGAAAGAACAAGTTATTACATTCCGACACAATCTCACAGCAAATTGTAACTATTTGACGAGGTCTCATTCGTATGTTATGGTATGATTTGCTTTCACACTAGTGGCAGGTTTAGGGGAGGGGCTTCAGTATTGCTTTTTCTAATAATCGTATGTTTATGTACGATACCCAAATTAACCTGCTCGTTAAATTTGTATGAATGCTTGTGAGAACGAACTGTCCATTCTGAATGAAGTACAAGAATTAAACGATTACAAGAGTCATAACTGCTTTAATATAAATAAAAATAAGAAATGTTAGTTTGTAACATAAATATTTAGTGAATATTATGAATGAAGATTTATTGATAATATTACATAAGCGTTCTAATATTAGAATTGCATTACTGCAGTACTGTTTTACCTCTTACCTAATCATAACACGCCTCTGATGGACTGAATCATATTCTCAATACCCATACAAGCGCTTCCTCTCCTGATACCGAAAATCCGTTCTTTGTGTCCTCAGATCAGTGGGGATGATAAAAACATAAAAGACAGTGACGGTCACTCTGATCACCGTGGAGATGTACGCTATAGGGCTTGAGCTCTAAAATCCTCTCTTCTTTCCAAGGTGTGCAAGAGAGACTGCAAATCTGGCCCCTCTGTGGGTGGCAGATTGTTTTGGCAATTCCTGATGTGATACGAACATTTTAAACAAAGCCTCTTTTCTCTGCTATTTGGCAGTAAATACACCAGCATATGGATAAGCGTCCTCATGAATGTATTCATAATTGCGCACAGAAAGTAGTGGCACAGCACTCGTTGTCCTACTTACTGTATTTCTTCACTTTCGACACCTACACAAATTGGTCAGCCAAACCGAAGGCAGGCACGCGGAGTGAATGGATCGGTGTGGGTGTGATGGAGTTCTGGGATGTGATCTTTCATAGATCAGGAGATGTAATGGAGTTCTCGTATATGCTTTATTTCAGTATGCTGTGTATTCGTATGAACAAATATGAAGACAATTTTTGACATACAGTATCAATAAAGCTGTCATATTTGAGAGACTTTGATAGGACATCTTAGCACGTTCGAGAGATTGATGTCGTCTCTTTGGAAAGGACGACACATTTAAGGTCACTACTACTCAAGTGAATAATCCGAGAAGGATACAAACTTTGAGATATTAAAGAGTTTTGTCATTTTTTCTTTCCTATGCTATAGCAATGACTTACTAAGAACAGAGAGAGAGAGAGAATGAAAGGGAGAAACACAGAGAAAGAGGTGCCCACTGTAATCAGCGCTTGTTCTTTTGAACCCAACTCTCAAAGGCTTGTTCTGTGTTTATAGTGAGCCTGAAGCCGCTCCTCGGAGCTTCAGTGCCAACTGTGTCTGCGCTCCTCTGTGCTGCTTCAGGTGGCTCACAGGAAAAGCTTAATGAGACTGTAATGGTTGAAACCGTGAATCTCGTCTGCTGATTTCTCGCCCGCTGCAAAGACCATTATAAATTGCCAGAGCGACTGCTGGAGAAGCAACACACAGCAAGGTCATGAAGTGAGCGGATAAGGGCTGCCAAACCAAAGGTGATATGGCCCAGATTATTTTGTATAAAGTCAATATTGCATTTATTGGCACTTATAATACAAATGAGCTGCTTTTGTGAAACACAAGAAAATGTCAAGCTGCTTGTTTTGACATGATAAGTGGATTGTGACCACAACTTATTTTCAAGGTACAATATTGATTTAATATTGACTTTTCTATTGTGTAAATTCAGAAGACTTACTGTATATGAGAATATAGCAAATGGGCTTCAATGCCTTTTTGGGACTTTTTAAAGTCCACATGAATTTAGAATAGACATGAAATAGATTTTTTTGGTATGAATGTATGGTAACACTTTACAATAAGTTTGTATTTGTTGCATTCAATGAACAGTTTACGCACAAAGGGAAACTCTGTCTTCGTTTACTCACTCTCAAGTTGTTCCAAATCTGTATACATTTCTTTCTCTTTTCTGATGAACACAGAGGAAGATATTTGGAAGAATGCTTGTAATCGAACAATTTTGGCCACAATTTGGCATTTACTACCATGTGAGGAAAAAATTATTTGTTCATTTCGTTGTTCTGTTAAATACGAAATAAGTTATTTTGAAGAATGTACAAGTATAAAGCAAATAATTCTGGGGCACTTTTGACTACCGTTGTCATTTTTTCTACTGTGGTAGTCAATGGTGGCCAAAAACTGTTTGGGTACGGTCATTCTTCCGAATATCTTTCATTGTGTTCATCAGAACGAAGAAATTAGATTTTGGAACAACTCGAGGGGGAGTAAATGATGACAGAATTTGTATATTTGGGTGAACTGTCCCTTTAACTGGCATGAACCAACTAACCATGAACTATATAGTTTTTCATCATGTATCAGTATTTTTTTATGTTAGTTAATGTCAATACAGTTGATAATTCATGGTGTATTGTTAACAGTCACGACATTTGATTTAAATATCTATTAGTAAATGCTGAAGTTGACATGAACTCAGATCAGTCAATGCTGTGGAAGTATCGTTCATTTATAGTTCATGTTAGCTGATGTATTAACTAAATGTTAACAAATACAACCTTATTGTAAAGTGTTACAGAATTTCTAATACTTCTATAAGGATAATTTGTATTATCCACTATAATTTATTTTATCACTATTATTCACTATGTTCCAAAACGTTTCTAGCATTTGTCTATATAAAACGTAATCGTTTAAAACTTCCAATACAGATCAGTCATTTTTATGACATCATTCTGCACGCCAGCTTCTCATCAAATTCCAGGCTGAGGATAACTAAATGCTATTGGCTATTATAAAAGAGGGAGGGGCCACTTATCATGTTTCGGCCTTAGTTTCCGTTTCAGTGGGTCGACAGCCTCTGGTCACGTCCACTTTTATTGTAGTACAATCATTCAGATTTGAAAGAACATACTGTAAGAATATGAACGATTCTTTTTTATTTGTATGAGCTAGCCTTCAAAGCAATGAGGTCACATGAAAGTCAATTTTTCATAACGATGGCTTGGATAGCGCTGCTTTCAGATATTTTTCTGTGTGGATTCCATGTTTTTGGCACAGGCCCCGACGCAGAGGAGTGGGCACAGCTCTCAGCTTAGCAACAACGGGTAGCAACCAGCCAGTAGCACTGAAAAAGCGAGCGAAGGACTCGTCGCTCTCATTATGTGTTTCATTCATTCTATATAAACCTAATGAAAACTCTCCACAAAAATTCTCTCCAGGAGATGCCTTGATATATCATATTCGTCTTGGCCTGTAGTGATAGATTGCAGAGCGCTCTGACTCCTAATCTCAATGGTGACTGAGGCTGTTTTCACAGTGTAATGATGGAGGGATGATTACAGCACTGCTG
The DNA here is from genome assembly GCF_015846415.1 of Triplophysa dalaica. Classification (NCBI taxonomy): domain Eukaryota; kingdom Metazoa; phylum Chordata; class Actinopteri; order Cypriniformes; family Nemacheilidae; genus Triplophysa; species Triplophysa dalaica. The sequence continues at coordinate 11,052,979 of NC_079557.1, forward strand.
CGGCAGTGGTTCACGTAACCTGGCAACAGTGTGATCACACAGGGCAGCCTAGATTGAATTATTAACCCCTATTCTGCTGATGTGTTTCTCATCATCCATCATCCGCTAGTCAGACTGACGCTGCATAACTCGCTATTTAATACAGAAGATCCGTAAACGCACACTCTTTCAGGGTGGTGTTGTTTATTTATAGTGGCTGTAATATTTAATATTGTTATTTAGCTGGAGCTGTAGGTCAGACTGGTGACCTTTCTGCAGATCATTTGGGTTTGCTCACCATGACCAAATAGAACATGTTGCCTGGCTGTGCTTCAGTTACTTGGAGGAAAAAGAAATGGCTGATGGGTTAAAGGGATTGTTCACACTAAAATTAAAACGGTCATTTAGTTTTTGTGTGAACTACTTATTTAAAGGCTCTCGCTATCGAAATAGTTAAATTCTTCATTTTTAATTCTGTTGTTATCAGGATTAAAATAAGCAAACTCATTTTCTATTTTGATACCTGATTGACATTTTTTATAATTTCATATATCCCTCTTGTTGTGTATGAAATGGCTGCATTGTACCAGTTTTCTACCGGGAAACAAACAAACCCCACCATTCAGATGCCCAACTCTTGAAAACCGCATTCTTCCTTCTTTGACTTTCCCGGTCTTATGTCCTTGAGCACCGTAATGTTGAGTGAATGGCAATTAGGTCTTTATTGATTGAATTGCAAACATTTCCCATTCAAGACACGCTGGGGATGCGCACAAAAATGTAAACAGTTTTATCGGCATATATAAGATGGTTTTTGGTTACAGTTGGTTACTAGCCATTACAAAATGAACATGATGGCAGTACTGAGAGCACAATTTAAAGGGATACGGCTCTCGATTCTCTCTCGCGTTGCTGTAATGTCACCGTGTCGATCCTGGTACGCAGCGCAGCTTGAATCTAAACAAGCCTTTTGTTTACACGCCCTGGTACTCCATTTTTGTTTTTTTGTGCTTTTGTTTTTAAATCACTGGTCACCCGTCATGTCTTTCTGTGGGTTTTGCAAAAAAAAGATTAAAATAGTAGAAATGAAGCGTACAAATGTTGTGTTTTATATTTCCTGTAAAGTGCCGGTTTAAAAGATAAAAGGTTTGTGATGATTTTCCGACCTTATCACAAGTTTTGTGCTTGCTTCACAACTAGTATGCTCAATTAATTGCGGGAAGCAAAAATCGTTATCAGGATTAAAATACGATTAATGGTACAGCCCTTCTGTACTGTATGCAGTATAAGTTATAGATAAAACATTTTTTTTTACTTTTTATAAGGGATGTCACAGTATAAAATATTTGACAATAACTGTGATATCAATATCATTGATTATTTATACTGTGTGAATACATATAAAAACAATGAAAATTGCGTTATCTTGCTTGAAGGGATCTTCAAGCAAGATAAGGGATCTTCAAAAAATATAAATTATGTCATCACTTTATTCATCGTTATCTCATTCACCACCTGTGTTTGAATTGTGTTGTTTTGTCAAGGAAGGTTTGAGTAGTTTTTTGTCTGTATAGTAGAAGTCAGTGGGGGGAAATGTTGTATGGTTACCAATGTTCTTCAAAAATTCTTCTTTTGTGCTGACCCTGGTTCACAAAACTGGTCTTAAGTAGCACCGAAACATCTTTAGTAAAGGACAAAAATACATTGTATGGGTCAAAATTATAGATTTTTTTATGCCAAAAATCATTAGGATATTAAGTTAATATCATGTTCAATGAAGATATTTAGTAAATTTCCTACCTTAAATATATAAAAACTTTATTTTTGTGAGTGGATGGCCTGACACAGTGCCCCTGATTCAGGCCATCTTCATAGGCCATTTTCTCAATATTTAGATTTTTAGCACACTCAGTTTTAAACTGTTGTATCTCAGCCAGATATTGTCATAATCTAACAACTCCTATATCAATACATATCTTATTTATTCAGATTTCAGATTATGTAAAAATCTCTATTTCGAAAAATTGACCCATAAGACTGGTTTTGTTGTCCAGGGTCAAACAAGAGATTGAATAAATATTCAAGTTTGGGAAAACTTTCCCTTTAAGAGCCACATCACATATATCCTTGTATTTTGAATATAATTTATTTGCCAAAAAAAGAGAACACAACATAAAATTAAAGATAAATTTTAATGATATCTTATTTTATTTGCTTTATTACTGTGATAATAAGAAAATGACTTATTTTATCTCTGACAATCCTGTAAAAATCTTGTAACAGTCCTACTATATTAATATGAAATATATATGTGTGTATATATGTTGTAAAATTCTTTACTCGTCTGATACAGTTATGTTCTTTTTAAATGACCTACATAACAAGGTTTTACATTCTCCGTGCAAAATAACATGCTAATGATAACCATAGTATGAAAACGTATTTTCAAAACGGACCAATTTAAACATGTTTTTTAATTATACTAGGCTTTAATATCCACCCCGGATGTGTATGCTCTTCATGAAATGAGAGCTCTCCTTTATCCAGAGGGTTATGTTTAGAAATGAAATTGATATGGTTTGAAATGTCAAGGGTGTAGTGATCTCAAGCATGGACACACCCGATGCTGTCTGGCACTGATGGATTTGATTGTTGAGGCTTGACAATACCTTTCAAATACTCCATGCGAATAAAGCACAGCCCAGTGTGACATCCCCAAACTGCGTACTGTGTGGAAAGTTCACAAGTACAACTTAACAATGGCGTTACGAGCGTATGTTCAAAGAGAAATGAATGAGGATGGGTGGACTCTACACGCTTTTTCTAGTCAATGCAGCGGCCAGAGTAGCTGTTGCCATAGAAACACATTGATTATTTAAGAATTTGGACGAAGCCCCCAGTGCTTGTCTTGATTCAGTGAGAGCCTTTGTTGGATTGTGGTCCCAAGGGTCTCTGGCCAAGTCCAATTAGGGAAGCCTGACAGGGGCGGTTACACAGGGAGTTAATGCAAATTCACTTCTGTAATGAGCAAACTGAAGCTACAGCAACAGTTACAATAAATGAGCTGCCTATCCAGAATATTGACTCTAGATACAGAGACATGTTTATTCATCGATTTCCCCAGGTTGCAACAGATGGAGAAAGATCTGGCAGATGAGCCATCAGTGGACACACATGGAGACATTACAATCTGACAGCAGTTCTGTAGATGTTACAGAGGTTTTGTTAAATTAGAGAGAAAAAAACCACGGGGAGAAAATGAAAGGCAGAGTTTGAGTAAGTGGATGATGAAAGTTAACTAATGTTGCCAGAACTTGAAACATTTGTTAGAAATGATGCGCGTGTGTTTACGTGTTGCAGCTGGTGGCAGCTGGCTGTTAAAAACAGTCTTTAATGATTAGACTTTGAATTAAAAGGAAATTAAGGGATTTATTGTAATCTAATCCAGATTTGTCTAATCCCTCTGCTACCCTTTAGACTCTCCCTTCTGCCACATCTGGATGCCCTCCAGCCTCGTACTGTTTGTCACTCTTTCTTCCTATCTTTTTTGGATTCCCACCTCACGTACCGCCAATTTAAGGGATATGTAACTGTCTGGAATCTTGTCCTGTTAAAAACTTTAAACTTCATTTCAAAAACTGCCACAAATTCAAATTGACTTTACAAGTCTCTTAATTTTAAATGATACTCTCCTTACTTTTAAAACCTAGTTGCATGTTGTATGACTTGAAGTTGGAGTTGGTTAAATTGATGAGTTAGTGATAGTTCATACAAAACTGAAAATTCTGTCATCATTTACCCTCATGACTTTCCTTCTTCTGCTGAACACAAAAGACGATATTTCGAAGAATGTTGTGACATCGGACACAAAACCACTGCAAGTGAATTGGGTTCGATTTCACAACATTCTTCGAAATATCTTCTTTTTCATACAAAAGAAGTGAATGGGTAGCGTTGCTGTTCGGTTACCAACGTTCTTCAAAATATCTTCTTTTGTGTCCTACAGAAGAAAGAAAGTCATACAGGTTTGAAATGAAGGATGACATCATTTTTATTTTTGGTTGAACTGTGCCTTTAAAGTAATGGAAAGACGTGTTAATTCGACTTAACGAACATCATTTAAAAAAAATCTAAAAATATCCTTTTTGTGACAGTTGTATGTTTCAGAAGATCACATTTGACAACACTAGAAATGTCTACAATTATAGTGCGGTATAGTTAGTAAAATATTAAATACAGTATACTTATATTCACACTGACTTAGATATTGATTTACTGTGAAATATTGCTAGAAGCAGAATAGAGAATTATTATGAAGCATCATGCATATCCCATTTTACTTTCATAACAAGAAAGAAAAATTGATAAATGTTGACTTAATCTGTAATATTATGACAGAATGAGACATCAAATAATTTCTCAAACTTTGTTAAATCTTCATAACGATTCTTTCCCTAAATTACCTCAAAACAGCCGCTCATAGATGGGAATACATAAGCAAGTGAAACCACTACAAGCTGCTGTGAAAACAGGGCTAAATATAGCCATCATTATCATTACAGCCCTATTCTTTCATGAACTTTGAGGTGAATGTTAGCTGTATGATTAACTGTGGCTTCTCTCAGCCAGCTGTGGCACCACTTGTTCACCTGCCCCTGTCACAGCGATTTGGCTGGCTCAGCTGAACCTTCAGACCGGGTCTGCTCAGACTGTCACTGCCATTATACATCTCATAGTTGTGCTTTTATAAACCAAACAAACTGTGGATATACACTGCGCTGGCCTGTAGATCCTATCTCGTGAACTTTTTAAAGGTGCCTTGCACTGGCAATGCATAAGCACGTGAATGAGAGTGTTTGGTCACCGGAGGTGGTGTCGGGTGATAGAAATATTCAGGTTTGTCCCTTAAAGCCCCGGGCGTGTGATTGCAACACGTCACCCCTTTGTCATCCCTGTGGCTTTTTTAATCCGGGATAGAGTATTTGGGTGAGCAGTGGTGGTGTAAGCCTCTCTCCAGGACACGGACACTCCGGGTCACATATCGCTAGATCCTGTACTCGAGTGGTACTGCTTGACATTCGTCCTTATAATCTTTCATCTTCTTTGCTGTAGTTGTATGATAAAACACAAAGATTAATGCTCATATCTTTTTGATGGTTACTTTTATGGTGATGGTGTACATACTGTATGTTGCTTTGCATTGGTTTCCTCTAGTGCACTGTTTACTGTGACTAAACTGTGCCAGAATATTTCAGTGGGTGCAGTTCCTTTTCCAAGATGTTCTTACATGGTGTACAGAGGAATTATGCGCTCTGCTTTACGCTTACATTATGCTCTTTTGTGAGGGGGTTTGCCAATTGTCACAAAACCCTTTTCACATACACATCAAAATGATGTTTGACTAAAACAAAAATGCTGGAGATAGGTTTGTCATTTTTATTAGTGTTTTGCTCCTTCATGCTTCATGTTTGGGGTTCGAGCTAAATTGTGCTCAGGTGCCAGCGCATAGTTTTTCACCGTTAGCTATATTTTTGCCAAAGGCTTCTCAAGCCTTTTTACGCATGTTTTGAAAGTGTTCTGCCAATTAGCAATACAAGATAGTGAGATAATGCATCAGAAAGACTTTTCAGTGTAAACACACTATTTTGTTAGGCTATTGTTTCAATATATTTTAAGGATGGATACAACTTGCACCACTGGAATATCATGAGAGCTACCCAAAAATATATAATAAATCACCCACCCTCATCTTGTTATTTTGACAGAATTAATTACTTGAATTTTTGTCCCTTCTAATTATGCATAAGAATATGGAAGTTACTAAAATTATATAATATTGAACACAGAACGATTTTTGGAAAAAAGTTAGCAGGGGACATCATTGACTTCCATAGTAAGAATTTTTTTATCATTTTTCGTATCGTATTAGATATTTTGAAGAATTAACCAAAACAAAAGGTTTACAGGCAGCTTTGATTACCATTTACATTTTTCCTACTATGTTAGAAATGTCAGGTGCTAACATTTTTCCAAGTATCTTTCTTTGTTTTCAAAAGAACAAAAAACATTTGTACAGCTTTGGAACAAGTTGGAAGGGAGCAATTCATGAAAGAATTTTCATTTTTGTGTGGAGTATCACTTTTAGGTTCTGGAGGATTTGTAGGTTCAGTGTGATTTTCTGTCTTCTAAGCAGAATCTCGTGCACTCAGTATATGAATTACACTATATCATAATGAGTAGTTACTTTACACATGTCCTGATTTTCTATGGTTTACACAAAATGGTGGCTGATGCTCGTGCACAAATGAACACACTCACACAAACGTAATTCACTGATCTGGCGAGCAGACATCTTGTAATAACTGAGGAGGACAGTCATGGATTTATATAGATGATAACTCCTTACTCAAACGTTAAGCTATATTTAAAGAAGCAGGACACAAAATGTACATTAAATAAACAATCATTGTTAACCATATTTAATTACTCAATATAATAATGCTCATATAATAATGAATATCGTATGATTCTGTTTGTCACTGAAAGACGGTAAAATAACGTTCATGAGTCCTTTACCCTTTTTCTCTGTAGCTTGACTGTCCCTGGTCCCTATAAACTTTTAATGAAAGATCATTTTAGACAAGTTACACTACATAGGAATGACATAAACTCCATGAAATTGTAGATAACAGTAGGTTTTTGGCTGAACTAAGCTCAGCCCATCACACACCACGCAGAGGTTCAGATGGAGGCGAGGCTTTGCTAACCTCTTACATCGTGACTGGAGACCTAGCTGTACCTGAGTGCTTTCTGCACCTGTGAAGATGTGTCACGAGGAAGGAACTGTCAGGTGAAAAAAGAGGCGGTGACGTAGGAAACGCTTTTAGAATATGTTCTTGTAACTCAAATGGTCTTTTCAAGTCTTTACTGGCTAAGCGAGACAGAAATAATTCAGGGGAGACAAGCAAATAGCAATCGGCCACAGCTGCTGAATATGAGTGTCACTGTGGATGTTTGTGCACTATAGATGAATGTTATAAAAACATACATATCTTCAGCTTTGCTTTTCATTTTACAGGTTTCAGAAGCATTGCATTATAGTAACACTGCAAACTACAGATTTTTTTTGTATTTTGGTGTTATTTTCTGATGCAAATATCTAAACATCCTTCAAACAAGATTCATTTTCTTAAGTGCTATTTCACTCAAAATGGAAGTTTTTCGTCATTTATTCAACCTCATGTCGTTCCAAACCTGTTCGACTTTCTTTTCATCTGCAGAACACAAAAAAGATATTTTGAAGAACGTTGGTAGCCAAGCAACGTTGCCTCCCATTGACTTCCATTATATGGACACAAAACATTTCTCAAAATATCTTCCTTTATGTTCCACCAAATACCGGTCATGAGGGTGAATAAATAATGACACCATTTTTTTTTTGAGTGAATCTTTTTAAAAAGAAGAAATGATATAGTTAGATTTGAGTTGAGTCTCCCGTTTTATGTTGGAGGAAAACAAAATGACGAGGAAAAGAAAGTTCTGCAGCATTTGTTGTTATTAGAAATAGCCAAAGTCACCCATTGTTCACCCAGCGGCCCTGTCAGCATCACCTCACAGCAGATCAATCGCATCAATACTCACAATCACAACACGGTTTGCATGTAAAAGGCCATTAATGACTGCTGGTCTACTGACTTAGTCCATCCATATACTGTATGTTCTGTTGTTTCTACATCATGCATACACATGAAAATCAGAGGATGTGAATTGATACGTAGTTGCATTTTTAATGCAGCATTTGAATGCACTGTACAGAAAAAAAGGAGATTTGAACCTGCCAGAAAAACATGTTCACAGACTGTTTGTAATCTGAACATCTTTTTTATTAACACCCTTATTATTAATCTTGTGTGACGTACAATGTAAAAAAACATAGTATAATGTCATAATAAACAACATGAAAGCACAAAGAAAGGGAAAAAACAGTATACCAATAAAATCAGTTTAAAATCAAATTGTAGAAGTTCTTGGTCCTGATATATAATCTTCACACCTTCAGTCCTCTCCTCTCTCCAAAATAACATGACGATGACGTACCATACTCTGTTTCCATAGCATGCGTTTACAGTCTCCTCATGACAGCATGTGTATGTATGTGTGTGCGTGTACATGCGTGTGAACCGCTAGCCTCACACACTAAGGTAATGTGCATCTCTTCATCTCACAGGCAAACCCTCCCCCCATCATTGTGAACGCAGACTCACTGGATGCAGGCCCTTATGTAAGTATCTGCTCTATGATCTCGCCTGCCTGCCTGACTGCCTGCCACGTGGAGTTTTCCTCCTCGAACCTTTTCTAATGTACATCAGATAATAACAACACAAATGTGCTGCAGTTTAAATGACAGCAGATGTGTGCTGTAGAGCTCGAGCGATTATTGCGGTGTTCATTTTATCTAAGTGTTTATCAGGCGTGATTCATACTCGGTTTCTAGCATTTTCTGTGGATTTTGGCAGTTGTGGCTTGGATAGTTCTTTTAAATTTCACTGTGCCAAATGATGTTTATCATACTACAAATAATAAATGTGCTGTTTGTGACAACATTTTCTGCTGTCTTTCGCAGGTGAATGGGAGCGATGGCATGTACAAATATGAAGAAATCATTTTGGAGAGGGTAACTATCAATTCTTCCCTTTTACAGAGTCCGACATACAGAGAGTGCATTCAGGGACGAATGAAAAATAAAAGTGCTTTAGGGTCAAGGGTTTAGGATAGTTACAGTATAAATATTCTTGTGGATTCAAAGCATTTTTGGCAATATTCCCCCCTCCCAATGCTACCTGTGTGGATGTGGCCACTAGATGGCAGTAAATATTGATATTTTCCTTGAATTGAACATTAAAGAGATGGTCATAATTTACTCACCCTGGTGTAATTTCAAACCTGTATGACTTTCTTTTGTCTGTAGAACACAAAGGAAGATATTTTGAAGAATGTTGGTAACAGAAAACCGTTGGTCCCCATTGACTTGCATAGGTTTTGTGTCTAATGAACGTCAATGGCACTGGGGACCAATGTTTTTGGTAACCGACATTCTTCTTTAATGTTCTGCAGAAGAAAGAATATCATACAGGTTTGAAACGACAATTAGTTCACCAAAAAAATGAACATTCTTTCAATATTTTAACACATTTTATTGCAGTTTAATGCTGGTATAGCTGATTTTGGTCTTCGTTTTAACCCACATTTCTTTAGTTTAAATGTAAATCATTATGTTAACGGCCATTTTAACAATATTAATAATAATGCTGAATGATATACGGTCATTCTGCTTCATTCTGCATCTTACTGATTTAGGAGATACTGTATTCAGATGTAGTTGAAACACTATAAGTCCACTTAACTCCAGTAAATGGAATTCAGATGAAAGTACAGATGCTTTTCCCAGTAATTCCCTTTTGTGTAGCTCAACAGGTATGAGCATGGTGCTACACATCAAGGTCGTGGGTTCATTTTCCAGGAAATGCTTCTATTGAGCTTGAATTCACAGTACAGTATGTTGCTTCGGGGAAAAGCGTGTGCCAAATGGACAGAAGTCAATATACAACATGTTTTACGTAGACAACATGTCACATCACAGTTCACAATTTTTGTACTTTGCACGGTGTTATTTAACGTTTGATTGAGGCAAAGTCATCTAAATTTGACTGCAAAGAACATTCATTTGACAGCAGTGGATGTCGAATTGATGCATCTCTAAGTTTTCAACATAATTGCAGGGTTGTTCTCTGAGTGCCATTTCTGCACACCGAAGCCTAAATAAACTGTGTTAAGATCACACGTTTAAAGGTCTGTGGGTGTGTAAGCTCTTGCTGTGGCTCTGGAGTGGGAGAGGCTCGCTGGGACGTCTTAGCTTCACTCTGTTCTAATTTGCAGCGACCGTCGCTCATTAATTATAGAAAATAATAAAGTGAAGTCTTTTCTCAGCTGTCGGCTTTGCGGCCTGTCTTTCTAGATTGGACCGTCAGACAGACCAAACTGCTTCAGTTCTTTGGCATTTGGAATGAAAACAGCAGGGTAAAGGGTGATGGGAGTAGATGATATTCAGCAAGTAGGAACAAATACATTTACATTTAGGCATTTAGCCGATGCTTTTATCCAAAGCGACGTACAAGTTGGGTAAACAATGGAAGCAATTGGGTCAAACATTAGGACAACAAAAAGCATAAGAGCAATAAAAACATGTCTCACAAAGACTACTACAGTGTACAGAGCCAGGTTTAGTTTATCAAGCTTAAATAAGCATGCATTTTTATTTTTTTTATTTTTTGGATATTGTAGAAAAGATATAGAAATCAGAAATGATCAGTCAGGTGCAGACACAAGAGATGTGTTTTCAGCCGATTCTTAAAGACCTAGGCAGTTGGAATGAAAAGTTCTTGCATTCTTATAATAGCCGTTTTAGTATAGTAGGCCTAGAGCTGACCACGCATAGATAGTGTAGATCAGGTATTGAAAATATCTTCAAATATATTATTATGCAGAATCACAAATCTTTGTGATTTGGACTTCGATTACAATGTTTCCCCTCTTTTATGAAAAATGTGGTGTGAATTATACATTAGGCAGTTAGTAAATGAACCGTGGGTGTGAGAATACCGTATGTAACTTCATTTCTCATCAATAATATTCTACTGTTGTAATGTCATCAATAGGGAAACTCTGGCCTTGGGTTCAGCATTGCCGGAGGTATGGACAATCCGCACATTCCTGATGATCCGGGAATCTTCATCACCAAGATCATCCCGGGAGGTGCCGCTGCCATGGACGGGAGACTAGGGTTAGTGTCGCGGATCAAGTGCATCTATACATGTCTTTGTTGCACTGTTTATGCATTGCAGTGTGATTTTTTCTCTGACTCAGATGAGTAGTGTGTGATCTCTGCTCTTTTTGTGTCTCAGGGTAAATGACTGCGTTCTGCGGGTGAATGATGTGGACGTGTCAGAGGTTGTGCACAGTAAGGCAGTAGAGGCTTTGAAAGAGGCCGGTCCGGTGGTCAGGTTGCTGGTACGCAGGAGACAGGCTCCTCCTGAGACCATTTTGGAGGTCAACCTACTCAAAGGGCCTAAAGGTTAGAGGACCAGACTGCTGTCTATACCTATTTACACATTAAGATAAACATAATAAGTGTTTTGAAATATAAAAGGTTAAAGTCACCATGAAAGTCGAGATCCTTTTTACTTTTTTATACACCATTCTGATTTTAGTGTTATTGTGAAAAATAAAAAGAGACAATTGTAATGTTTGTTTTAACAAACTCGCATTCAGATCTGGCTCCATACAAACACAAGGCATGATTTATAAAACAATAGATTAAAGTCCCACTCTTGTCACCTCCTTGTTGAATTTCAGCTCGTCATTTCATTAATATCCTTTTTCCACTCAAGGTCTTGGTTTCAGTATCGCTGGAGGAATAGGCAACCAGCACATCCCAGGAGACAACAGCATCTACATCACAAAGATCATTGAGGGCGGAGCAGCACAAAAGGATGGACGCCTGCAGACAGGCGATCGCCTGCTGGCTGTAAGATCTCACCTACGCACATACACTTGTGTACCTTATTGTTTACACCATAGAACAAATAGACAATAAGGTACAGTAGATAAATAAAGTCAACAAAGGCAACATGGTTGCATGCATGCAAAATAACATACCATACCTTCAGTCGGAGTCTGTGACCATAGACACTTTTGTAAGCTGCTGTGTCATTTTGTAGATGTATATCACACGATGTATATCTCATGTATGAGCGTTTTTGGGCCAGTGTACAGTATGATTGATCTGAAGCGGGTGCAGACTCAAACAAGGACACAGCTGTAATAAAGAGCCGCTTGTGTGGCCACGAGCGCAAAGCAATTGAGAATGCTGTGACATGGTCATAAATGTCATAATTAAATATCTAGACATTAATCATGGCTGCATGGCTGCATGACATGTAAAATGTGCCTTTTCGAAACGATAATGAGAACAGTGAATACTATTATGATCTCTAATTTATCAGGCATTTGACTTTTTTGGACAAAGTAAATAGTTGAAATGCTTGAAAATGCCTGAAAATCATTACATAACATAACAGAATACTGTATCGAAGTGTCATATACAGTATTTTAATGAACAAATACCATAAGCACAACATTAAAAACACTTTGTTAAGCTTGAAATGATAAAACGATAGAAATAATGTTAAGAATTAATAGATTTTGTGTTGTACTCTTATGTTCTTGTTGCGAGTGTAACATGTTTGTTGTTCAGGCGATGAAATACACCTGTGGTTAATATACTAGGATACTTGTCTGAAGTTGTATTTCGGTGCTGTTCTTCTGAAACCTTTTAGCTCCATAATTTGTATTTTTAATTTCATTATTATTAGTCTCCCTAATATTTGTCACTGGGCTTTGCAAATATCTAACCAATACAAATTATTAAAAGTGCTCCTCAACTTTGACAGCACGGTCTTTAATCATTTAAAAAGTACAGTGTTTTTCCATTTTATGAAGAACAGCGAATTTGGACATCCAAGGTTTCAGAAGGACAGTGATATGAACATAATTCCCTAAATCATATTGACAATAGCTGGTTAAAGCCCAAATGGCTAAGAAAGAGGAAGTGAATTCTGTGAAAAGTTCTTGCAGTATTGATTTACATATAATTTGTAATCCAATGCATTGACATTCATGCATATTTATCAATGGTTTGGTTGTATTTGTTGCTTCAGATATGCTTTTTGGGACACTATGTGTCTCTGTCCAGTCTGTAGTCGCAAGCTATCAATTGCAGTTTGCCAGTTATGAAATGTCTGTTTATTTTAATGTTTACAAAGGAAAACACATCGTGCCTTTTCAGCTTCCCCTCCCTTTAGACCTTCCTTTTGTGACCGGACGACTGAGAGCAGGAGAATGAAAAGTCGTCGCCGAGTGCGGGGCCATCCGGCCTCCTCTCCACAGTCGCTTCCTTCCCACACCTTTAAAAGCGCGGACGTGAACATTCTGAGTCACGCTTCAGAGACCAGCCGATGTAACATGCTTGTGTTCGTCTGCCTTCGCAGGTGAATAACATTATACTTCAGGATGTGCGTCATGAGGAGGCTGTGGCCGCTCTGAAGAACACTTCAGACATGGTCTATCTGAAAGTGGCTAAGCCTGGACCAGTGCATCTCAACGACATGTACGCCCCGCCAGACTATTCCAGCAGTACGTACCTTCTTTTGCTCCTCTCCATCCAACCGGTGGCCACGTTAGCTTAAAATCTCAGGGAAATAAAAAATTACAATACATATTTTTTCATGAAATATTGCAGCGTTTATTGTAAATAGTTTATCGATGTGGGTCACTCTCTTAAAAAAGTGTGTGTGCCCTCATAATCTTTAGTAAAAATCTGAAAATGCACTTCCTTCCTGTAACGACTTTCCATCTTAAATGATGTATGTTAGACGGCTTGGGCGGAGCATCTGTCTCCCTTCAAGTGTCACTATACTGCCAGTTCCATTTCAAAATTCAACGGCTGTTTTTATACATCCAATCAAATCGCAGAGAAACATGAAAGCCACGCCCACTATATTTCTCATTAGAAATTCATTCAATTTCACTCGGAAATGCGTCAAAATATGATTGCAAATTCCGGTTCACAGGGACTTTAAAACATTCACTTTGTAAACGGTTCAATCCAACCAAACACAGCGCTATTGTACTTCACCGATGAAGGTGACGGACATTGGTGTTGTGCCAATTCAAATTAAACCTACGTACCGAACTGATTTTAACCCTAACCTTGTATTAAAACAAAGTGGTGAAGTGTTTGTAAGCCGGAGTGATGTGGAGTTTTGTAACAGTTCTGTGGTGAAGCAGTGGGCGCTGTTTTCAGACTCCCACACACAGTGCTCTGCTGCTCCCATTGCATCGTCAATCCCTCCCTCCTACTGAGAGTGGAGGCTTTCACACAATCCATCTGCACAACACACATTCGCACAAAGGCCAATATTAACTTAATAATAGCTGTAAATGGATCAAAGAACTGTATTCCTACTTCAAAATACATATTTGTCAATGTATTATTATATTACTGTATATACAAATACCCAGCTACACTGTACATCTTTTTGTGCGCTACACTGTCCGCTATACATTTTTGAGTACAATCAAATTCGGTTTACAAGTTGATTTAACTTGCTATTTAAAATTTGGTCAGTGGTTAGCCAGAGTTATTATAGTTTTGATTTCAGTTTTAATTAGTTTTATTAATCTTTTAAATTGGCTTTTATTTTTATTTTTGTGTTTTAGTTAAAGTTTTAGCAATTTTAGTCAATGCTTTTGTCGTTTTATAATTTTTTGGTTTATTTTATATGGTTTAAACCCGGAGCCCTTTTTGAGCCTACACATGAAAACGCATGTTGGAACTAAAATGGCGGTAACTCATGAATTCTTTGGAATACAGCTTTACGGTTGGTCTCGTTTGAAAAAGTAGCTGATAATTGCAAAAAATTAAACACAATTTATGTTGTTAGCTTAAATGTAAAACATAAATACAAATATTAATGTTTCTCTTTGATTAAAAAATACATAAATAATAAATAAATATCACAAAAGGATAACAAAAAATCTAAGCAGACTCTTTATTAAAAAGAATCAATTACTCTCCCTGCATAAATTATTTTAAAAAACACCAAAGAAATGTGTATTCTAGAGTCTTAGACCTTAAAAATGATATATAGTTTGTCATGATTCGATTAGAAATCACATGCACAATATTGACGCACATTTAGGTGTCCCGTATACGGAATGGGTGTCAGTAAACAGGCTACAGTTTCTATATAAGATAAATTAATTTTTATTTTTGTTTTTGTTTATTATTATAATGTTACTGCTTTAAACTATCTTCAGTTTATTTTTGAGATAACATTTCAAATTTTCCTTGGGCCTTTTTGGTCAATATTTTATTTGATTTCAATGAACTGGAACGTTTTCAAAGTTTTAATTTTAGTAAACAAAAATAACCCTGGTGGTGAGTTTCGGTAAAATAAGTTGAGATGGCTTAACTTAATTTGATCAGTTTAAGTAATGTAAAAACATGTAAAAATGTTAAATATTCATTTGAAATGACTCATTATGCCTATTTGATAACTTAAAGGAACAGTTCTCCAAAAAATAAATTATTTCAAATCTGTATGAATGTCTTTGTTCTGATGAACACGGAGAAAGATAGGAAGAATGGAAGAATGCTTGTAACCAAACAGTTCTTGCACACCATTGACTACCATAGTAGGAAATATATTTCTTTATAAAAATAATCTGTTTAAATGTATTTGTTCTGTTGAACACAATAGAACATATTATGATGAATGTAGGATAACAAACAGTTCTGGCGCACTTTTGACAACCATATTTATTTTTCCTACTATGCTATTCAATGGTGGCCAAGAACTGTTTGGTTACAAGCATTCTTCCATGATCGTTCTATGTGTTCACTAACCAAAGTAAATATTCTCACATTTTTGGCACGGCAGCATGTGTTAATTTTGGACACTGCACACATACCTGCAATACCATCCACCTCTGTATAGAGATGAACTGGTTCTCTGTAGTTACCTGGTGAAATCATCTGCCTTTTTTCCCTCTACTGGCCTCGGCCTCCCTCCAGCCTTCCCCACCATGGTAGACAACCACGTCGGCCACAACTCCAGCATGGCTTACATGGGAGGCATGGATCAGAAACCAGTGTACCCCCCACCCCAGGTCACGCCCTCGAGGTACTCGCCAGTCCCACGCCACATGCTGGGGGAGGAGGACTTCACCAGGTCAGATTTGTGTATTATACTCATACGATCACTCACGGTCACTCACAGGGTCCTTCACTCCAGGGTTCCCACCTGGAAAACCTGGCAAATCATGGAACTTTGTGAATCACATCAAGTCCAAGAAAAGTCTTGAGAATGAACAAATCATAACATTTTCTTTTATACTTGGTTCTAAAATATAAAATTCTCTTAAAATTGGTCATATACAGTATAAATTAATTTTTTTAATTCCTTTCGTAGTGACTGAAATGGTAGAAAAACATTGTTTGAAAGGTGTGGGAACCCTTTCATTCACTCAGATATCACTTTTTAAATGCACTCATGCACAAAAAATACAACAACACTTGCATGTTCGTATATATTTAATTAAAAGTACAAATTGTTTTCCCACAATCTGTTCCACAGTTCTTCAGCTTTAGTTTTTTTGGCAACTCTGTTTTCATTCGATGATGTAACCGAGCAAAGATAGCACCAATGAAAATGGTTTTAGTAGGTGTCGAGTGTAGGCTGAAGAACGTCTATGAGGTGTGTACTGCCTCTCTGTGGTGGTGTGTTTGTGAACATTGCTTAAATGAAACCCGACTGAGTGCATAAAGTCTCCACACACTGAGAGACGCTTTGGGGTCAAATGTTATTCAGTTACGGTCCTTCTCAAATCACCACCGTTGCCCGGACATGAGATCGCTTTCACCTCACCGAGCATGGACTCCCCGGAGCCCGTGAGTCAGCCCGGTCCACAGAGCTGACTCGGCCCTCTCTTGCCATCCAGCCGAATGCATCCTCACCTCTGCATGTGTGTGTTTGTCTGCGTGCATGTCTGTGGCTTACGTGTCTTCATGTGTCTCTGTGTGTCCGGAGCTGCCCCATTTACTGTGTGATTTCTGTACCCCCAATAGGGCCGAGCCCATTTACAGTGCCATCCACAAACCTCATGGGGACACCAGCCCTCCCTCTCCCCATCTGTGCAGCAGGGGGTCTGGGGATGTGGGCTGCAGCCCCGCCCCGCCTGCTCAGTGTCAAAGCCTGGTCCCGTACACCGGCAGGTACTAACCACCGCTTCTCGCTCTGCCTGGCTTAGCTTAGCCCACCCTATCCTAGCTAACCTCATAGTAACCCCCTCGCCCCAGTCCCTCAGCCCACGTCACTACAGACTGCAGAGGCAGCACAGGTGAGACGCGTACCCCTCTGCGTAATGTGTGGTCGCTGTGTGCCTGTAACAAAACTATAAAAGAATGGGCACACATTGCTAGTGAATGTTAGGGTTGGGAAGGCAAGGTGTAGTTGGGGATCAGCTTGTGCTGAGACTCTTAAGCCACCATTAAAGTCAATGAAGTCATAATCATTTTCACAATGATCGATTCTAACCATCTCTATCTCATTTTAATCTCAGTGATCTTAAATCCATCATCCTTTAGCAGCCCATATAATGTCCTGTTGTGTTGTGCATGTTCTCTTAGTCTGAGTTATGTACTGTGACTGGCTGACGGGGATGGGTATCGTCCAGTTCATGTTCCGCTGAGTTTGTACTGTTTTTTTGTTAATCCTTGTGTACTCATTGTGCTTACTGTTATGTGTTTTGTATTTTTCATTATTAATGCTTAAAGTTAGTTACACTATTGGTATTATATTAATTTTACAGTAACCTTTTATTATAGGTAAAGTGTAGTAACTATGTTTTTTTGGTTTAACAATTTAATACAATTACCATGGTAAAACTATGGTGCAGATCCATGGTTAATTTGTGGATAAATTTAAATAAAGGTGACAATTTAAGGTATTGTTTACACGGTATTGTAGAAGCTTGGGTCCAGGAGGAGGATCTAATTACAGAAATGCAATATAATATACATAACTTTGCTTTCAGAGCGGTTTATGAAGATGAAATTCGCGCATCCGCCTCTATATATATTGTTCTCCTATTCATCCCCATATGTACAAATTGGCTTCACAACTCTGTCTCCTCTCCACCAATAAGCTGGTCTGTGGTGGGCGTTCTGGCGCAATATGGCTGCCGTCGCATCATCCAGGTGGATGCTGCACACTGGTGGTGGTTGAGGAGATTCCTCCCTTCCATGCAAAGCGCTTTGAGTGTCCAGAAAAACGCTATATAAATGTAACAAATTAATTATTATTATTATTAACATAGTTTTCTTTACCTTAGAATAGAAGCTATTTCTCTCTATATACACCGCGGGTCCCCTTGCATGGAATTCACCATGTTGTTTCTACAGTAACTCTTAATGGACAAACTACTCCACAGAAAGCGTTTTGTAAATACGGTATCTCCCTCGGCTGCGAAAAATAGGGGGTAGTGGTGGAGTGAGCCATTGGTTTCATTTCGCAACCTCACAATTAGATGCTGCTTAATTCCATATACTGGAACTTTAAGAGTGCACTTTGTAGAGCACCCCAGCGACCACATTTAAATGTGTTAAAAACCACTCTGAACACTTAAGAAACCGCATAGAAATTCTCTGCCAACCCTTACAACACTGACATTCAAATTATTTACATATGAAAGTACCGCTTACATTTAATTACGCTTACATTACACTATCTGTGTCATGTTGGAAAAAAAACAATTTTTTAAGCACTAGAAACATTTGTGATATGTACGGGTTCAATTGAAGAGGTAAGAAAGGTAAACAGAATTTTTTTTTATATTTACGTTTAATGTTTTGTCTGATTATTTTAAACAGTTCCACATCACAAGTATTTGTATTGTCCAACAAAAAAAATAGATTTTGTGTTGTTGCACCAAAGTTTCACGTAAAGCTGCTTCGATACAATGCAACATTGTAAAAAGCACTATAAATAAACCGATTAGTAAATCATTTTTAAGCCATCATCAGGCCAAAAAAGGACAAACTGTTGAGTTAATGTTTGGATTAAATGGATTAAAAACAGCATTTTGGGTTAAACAACCCAACATAAGTTTGGTTTGGCTTTTTGCCTTAACCCTTGGTTAAAAGTAATCAAGTACAGTAAGTAAAACCTATGCCCTTGTGTAGCTGTGGAGAATGAGGTTGTACAATATAAAACAACATTTTTGTTCATGTCCAGAGATATTTGACCAATAGGGGCCCTCATTGTGCTTGCTCGATCGTGTCCACAGCAGGTACAAAACCACCCGATCTCTCACTTATTGGTGACCACAGAACAACTGTTGCTGTATGTGATCTTGTGTTTATCAGATGAACTAAACTCCTGCTTGGTACCTTTGCTCTGTGACAAAGATTGAAGTGGTCATCTAAGGATTTATTATCCTCTCACACATAAATACACGCTGAACCTTCCCACACTGGAATGTTTTGGCTTCTGTCGCTGTTATGTAAATATAGACATGCTGTTCTCTTACCATAAATGTATTGGGATGTGAGAGGCTGATTCCGCAGTCAGACTACAAATGAGTAGTTGCGCATATTCCTAAAACTGTCATGATTCATTTGAACGGGGGGAAAGCCGTCCACACGTACACACACACTCAGTGTGCTTTGCCAATGCCCATCACACACACAGATGCACTTAGACAGTCTATCATATTGTGCTGACATGAACACACACACTCTTTGAAACATAGCCCAAACATACACTCACACACGCTCGTACATACAACGCGAGACACGATATTAAAACCTACACCCTATAAACAAAGCTACACCTACCAAAGTATATAAATAGTGCTACATTAATCCACTTTACTCCCAAACGGAGCTGTCAAACTAAGTTTGAACCATATTCCCATCACCCTGCAGGTCTCACCAGGGGCTAATAAAAGTATTTTACAGCCATTTATATTTTGTGTTAGAGTACAGTGACAGTTCACTCCAGGAAGACTATATGTGTGTGAGTCACAGGGGAGACTCAGATAGGCCCTCTGCCCATCTGTGCTTCCCCCACGCTAGCACGGCGGTCGCAAACACATTTAGATACCGCCAACTGACCCAGTACACACTAACACTTCTCTACCGGCTCAATACATCAAAGATCAAGGTTTGGAGGAGATCTCCCACCCACCCTCAGATCAAAGAACACAATCAGCCATGTTGAAGAAGGGCCGCCAGTCTAACAGGCTAATGACAATCTGCTTGCACGCTCACGTGATCATAGACACACAACCCCGAACGGGCTTTAAGACGGGTTTTGAAAAAGGGCTTCCTTACGTGACTCATGTTTGTCTTTCCATTCAGGGCATTACATCACTTGGTGAGATGCACAGTAATGTAATTCACATTTAAAGGCATTTCCTGGGACAATTTCAATCCTAATACTTCAAATGATGCAGTTTTCAAGTAAAAGGGACCAGGAGGTTCTGGCTTCTTTGTGTGTATATGTTTCATCGGATGTATGCGCTGGCCTGAAGTTAACTTGTTGGGTTATAATATATTGGCCTTGAAGTTGTTTGGTTATAATATAACAATTTATTTTAGATTTAATTGATATTAAAATCCAATGTTTTATTGTATATGAATTCTATCAAATTAACATGTTGAAAAAAACAACATATCCTGGTTAGGTAGGTTTTGAAGCATGGTAAATGGTTTGTGCTGGTTTAAGCTGGTCATTTGCTGGTTTAAGATGGTCATGTGCTGGTTTAAACTGTCAATTAGCTAAAATGACCAAATGGTCCTAAAATGGTCATGTTTCCTTTATTAAACTGGTCCAGAGCTAGGACCAGTTTAAACCAGCTCAAGGCCATCTTAAACTAGCACAAACCAGCTACCATGCTTCAAAACCTACCTAACCGACATATGCAGTTTTTTTCAACGGGTTAAATTAAAACTATAACTAACTAAAGTCTATAAATCACTTATTTGATTTATTTATACTGTATATAACAGACAGGATAGAGTAATATTTGGGACAGCAAGGCAGTGACCCACCTGATTGTAAACTGTTGACTCACTTGGTTTATTCTTAGCTGCTCGGAGAGGGTGAAAATATTCTGTTTCTTGGCATAAAGTCAAATATAAGGATGTTGTGCGTTCTGAGGAAGGGAGTGACGGTAGGCAGCTTTGAAAACACTGACGGAAGGAGGAGAGATCTGCACACAGCAGCCATCAGAATGTGATCCTGCCAGAGAGAACATGTTTTCCAGGGAGAATTACTTTATGTTCTGTGTTTCTGAAAGGGAGCATTCACTGTGTCCACCAATAATCACCCAACCAGAGCCAATTACTTCCAGCGGAACGGGGGGCAGACAGAGTGCACTGGGCCATTGCATCACTGGAAACCTCTGAGCTTTGTGGCCAGACTGCAATGAGGTCAGGAAATTTAGAAAGGTGGATGGGGGGATCACATGTCACCGAGGCTACGAGAGAGAGAAACGTATATAAAAAAAGATCGAGATAAAAAAGGTTAATAAAGATACATCACTACCTCTCAGTTTTAGTGGGGATCAACATTTTTTGAATAGTTAAAAAAAAATTGGGAATAGGGTGTCTTATCTTGTGGTTGAGTGACAAGTGCTGATTAGTTACTCTATTGAGGAAACTTGATATTTTGAGTTACAATGGGGGTCTTGCACCTTTTTCAGGACCCTTTGGTGGTGGAGAGATGGAGAAAGGAACCTCTGTAACATATTGTTTACATTTAGGTGTTGCATTTTAAAGACTTTCAGAAAAGCCTTGATATCCGCAGCTTTTCAATTCCACTAAAACAGGAAGTTAGAGTGGGACGTATTGAGTACGCCTTTCCCTTTCCAAATAGCCAATAGCGTGTAGTTTGTCTTACAGCCTGAAGTTTGAAGAGAAGATGAAGTGCATGATGATGTCGAAAAAATGTTGACGCATTTTGGCAGAAGTGAGAGACTAAGTTTTGAATGCTTATATCTTCTAAATGCAATTTTGTCAATATTCTTAAAGCGGCCCTACAACGGTCTCTCATCTGACTTCCTTACAATGTTAAACGTGCTGTCTTCTCATGATTAACATGGTCAACTAGTCAAAAAGCTAGTTGGACGTATTACGTAGTATTTCTGTGCGTGATACACTCACCCAGCGATCATACAGATAACTGAAAGATTTTTCAAACATATAAAACTGTATCGTAACAACTTTTCTTAGTCCCTTATTGGACAATTCTCCCAGAAAAGGACGCAGCACGACCACAGGAGAGCAGGAGAAGGAGCATGCGCAGACGTCATTTTCACTTGTAAGCAGGAGAGAGAGAGAGAGAGAGAGAGAGAGCATAAGTTCACAAAGTTCAGGTGTTTGTTTGTTCACAAAAATTTGGGGGATGAATGTTATATAAACTGTGGATATAACGCTGGATTTGGAGATCGTTTGAAACTGATATATGGAGCCGTCCCGGCGCTAAAAAATGCCAGACATGAACCGCGTGCGGTGAGTGAAACTGATGTCTGTGTTTTGTTGACCATGGGCGGCAGTGCTTTGGTTCATCCAACCCCTCCCTCCCACAAGCGCCGTTTGGTTTGTGAAACAATCGTAAAGCAATATCTATCTTTTATAAATGTGATCAAACTAAATACTCTTCGAAGATACAAGGTATGCAATACTACTCTATAGGTACTCAAGATTAATATGAGATTGGGAGAAAACCTGTGTAATAGATATCCTTAAAGTGACAGTGCGCCCATAAAATAAATATTCTGTCATCCTTTACTCACCCTTGAGTTGTTCCAAATCTGTATATATTTCTATGTCCTGATTACCACAGAGCAGAACAGAAAAAAACTGTTCTTGGCCACCATTGACGTCCACTGGGCAATGATATCAAAAGTGCCCCAGAACTTTTTCCTTTCTTACATTCTTCAAAATAGCAACTACTATAGTAGTCAACGGTGGCAAAGAACTGTTTGCTTACAAGCATTCTTCCAAACATCTTTCTCTGTGTTTATCAGAACAAAGAAATGTATATAGATTTGAAAGAAAAAATTATCCTTTTAAAATATTTATACTAAAAGCCCCAAAATTATTTTGATTTTATAGCGACTTTAAGCCTGACATATAATATAAATTTAATGCAGCATGAACGTATTTCATACTTTGTGATGCAAAGCCTTAAAAAATAGTTTACGTTGTACACTCATATTTGTTATATCTACATAAACGTTTTAATGAGGAATCAACAATGGAGTTGAACTTTAGCTTGTTAGTTACCGTAACAATTTACTGTATTTGTATTTTAAATGTTGTATTTTTTATTTGTTCCCCTGTGGAAGACCCCTGCTTAAAAGAATGTTTTACGTTGCAATGCATTTTGGATGCCATTTCATTCAGAAAACCTAAAGCAGCACTATAACCTATTAAGGTTAGGTAACAGTTAAGTCTTACCCTGTTCCTGCTGAGGTGACTGCGTGACAGGCAATGCGGTCCTGTTTCCCATCACTCCCCTACATGCATATATACACATACAGCACTTCACCACAAGTTTGGAGAGATACAGATTCTGTGGATAACACTCTCCATTAGCCGAACCCTGGGATAACATACTCCAGTATCCCTACCGAATAACTTACGACAGGCACCATGTTCACAGTGAACATTTCATCTTCCCTGCCGATAATGAGGTCCAATCTAGGGAGAAGAGGCAGGGCAAGTATCAGCTTCCTGAACAGGTAATTATTTAAGTTTAAGTGTGGAATGTTTTAGTTGTATCTGATCACTGCCATAGCTTGGACGGCAGGATTTGTGCAGGGCTGTATGTATGTTGGCTGTCAGTTATGGATGCACGCTGGAAGGCAGCGGCACATCTTAGTTGGTTTTCTGGTTGTATTTCTTCTATAAATAGACAACGTTTTTTAAAGCATAAAAACTCTGCCATGGGCAATGGAGAAGGAATGGCTCATGTCAAGAGGATTTTGATAAGAAACATGAATACAGCACTGGTGAAAATGTGCATGTTACATAGTGTGCGAGTCGCATGTTAAGGAACAGGCTTTTTGTATGTTTAGGAATGTTTTTTCCCTGAATGTAGTGAAGTGGCGCTGGTGTGCCAGCTCTGGGCAGTCTGGAATGCTTCTCTGTCTGCCCATGAATCACAGCCACTAAAACAGGACTGCAGCCGAGTGGTCAAGCACGAGGCAGGAACGAGCTCGATGTGTGAATGTGTGCTGGTCCCTGAGTGAGAAAACGTGTTAGATGTCTGTGTGTATGTGTTAACGCTCATTTCTGCAAGAAATCTTTGTGGCGGATGAAAGTATGCCAGGATCTTCTAGTCGTGACTAGAGCATCGTGTCATCTCGTGGATCTGTTCATCTAGACTTCCACTGTCCATAAATGAAATTGTGCAGAACATTTGGTGGAGGAAGAACTAAATGAACAATAATTTTCCATCTGGCTAGACTGACACACTATTGTTGTTTTATCCTCTTCAGGATGGGGAATGAGAGAGAGCTTCAGGCCAGTTGAGAGAGCTGTTGCTCGCCCTGTCAGACCAGTGCTGATGAACATTGTCATTTTTTTTATCAGTTTTTTTACTGTGGCTGTTGAACGTGTATTTAATTGATGAAATATGCCTTCAAGATGTTATCTAACAAAGATGAGGTTTTGTAAGAAATTGGAATATCGTTAAGTTTTAAAGCAATAGTTCACCCAAAAATGAAAATGATGTCATCATTTATTCAGCCTCGTGTCATTTCCATACCTGTTTAAATACCTGTTTGTTCTGATGAACACAGAGAAAGATATATGGAAGAATGTTAGCAATTGTCCACACTCTGACATCATTGACTGCCATAGTAGGAAAAATGTAATGGCAGTCAAAGGTGCCCTAGCTGTTTGTTTTCCAAAATTCTTGACAATATCTCACTTTGTGGTTAACAGAACAAAGTTTTTTCTTTTTTGGTTGAACTATCCCTTTAAGGAATCATATCATGACATTTAAAAATTTGGTTGTAACTTTTTTAGAAAAACTATAAAAACTATATATATATTCTAAAGAAAACTTGTGTCCTAACAATGAAACAGACCTGCTGATCCCAAATGAGGCTCGTTTCTATATTCTATTAATGAATGACTTTTTTATCCTTGCTGAACTGAATCCTTCAAACAACCCCACAAAACACCGGAAGTGGTTTGACACCGTATCCCTGTATATACTGCACACATGTTTCTAACTGTCATTCCCCTCCCTGCTCCCCACTGTGGCGATCTCAGTCCATGGCGATCCTGACGCTGTCTTTCTGCTCGACAGGGAGCCGCGGAAGATCCTGCTTCACAAAGGTTCCACCGGTTTGGGTTTCAACATTGTCGGCGGTGAGGATGGGGAGGGCATCTTCGTGTCTTTCATCTTAGCGGGTGGGCCAGCCGACCTGAGCGGAGAGCTGAGGAGAGGAGACCGCATCCTGTCGGTCAGTAACGTCTAATAACCTTTAAGTTTTAAGTCTGTGAAGGGTGATGAAACAATAGTGTGACTTTGAGCAAATAAATGTTGTTATGTTCATACATTTGTATGAAGGCAAGCAGCTGATAAAACATCATGTGATTGCGTGAGTGTGTGGCCTGCGGGGGTTGTTTTAATCTGTTGCCATGGTATGGTCCCAGGTGAATGGAGTAAACCTGCGCAATGCTACCCATGAACAGGCTGCTGCTGCGCTGAAGAGGGCTGGACAGACAGTGACCATCATTGCCCAGTACAGACCAGAAGGTAAAGTGTCTCTTATTGTGCATCTCATGATGTTCATCACCGCAAATTAAATGTTGCTCTCTAGAGGAAAATGAATGAGAATAACAGTGGGAATACAGCTTTAAAGCTTTATGTAAAAACAGGCAGTGAGTTAAGTGTACTGAAATTATTGTTGTAGGATTGCATCACGGTCTAAAAAACATTAAGCCAGATTATTGCAACCAAGACCCCAAACTGCTCCCTTCACACACCCATGCATGCTTGTTGCGTCTTGTCTGCTTTATCAGAGCCCTGTATATCGCCTTGTTCGACAAGAAACAATCCCATTTTGCAAAGTAGGACATCACATTCGCTCGTGTGGAATGTAGGCGGGCACATTCTGACGTACCACGCTCAGGTGATAACGTCAGTGATAATGCAGATGGTAGAGAACAGCCCGACTGCCATTGTAGTTCCACTTGCATGAATGAAAAAAGACTGGAATGAAGCGGTGGGAGGGGTCAACTTGAGAGGGAAAAGGGGGGAAGAGAAATACACGAATTGAGGACCGCATGCATAAAGCTTATTTTGGATCAGGGTTTGGGATCTTTTTTTGCTTGATCGCTGGGAGAAGAAATGGAGTAAGTTTGAGCCGGTCGCGTGCGCGGGACGGATTGAAATCCCGCGTCTCGAGCGCGAGTGAGACTCAGCGCTGCTGGAATGGGAGGAGCGAAGCGGGACAGACCGAAACATTCCCATTAAACTTTAATATTTATTTACCTTTCCTCCGTATTCGGAACTAAGGGAAACGACATTCCCACATCCTCAGTCCCAGTTCGTTTTACTCGCTTTTCCTAACGCAAGATGTTTTGTCGAGCGAGTTGGACAACGAGCGGTTAAGCTGAACGCCGCCGGGTAAGAGCTCCAACACTTACATTCATAAGGTATTCTCAAAGTTAAATAAAGTGAAGTAAGAAATCTAGAGATGTGATTAAGTGAACGTTTTATTGACGACAGAATTGTATTTGACTCAATGAAGCTGAAGGCGAAAACGCCGTTGTTTGTTCACAATGGAGTTCTGTCGACTCGAGTTACATGCAGCGTGTTTAAGGTGAATTATTACAACGTTAAGTGAAAATAATTAAAGGATAATATAACATGTAAGGTGACGCTTTCATACGTTCGTCCATTGAACTTAATACACAGATGCAGGTTTGTCGACACCTGAGGTGTTTTGGTTGCCGCGCGACGCAAGTCAACTCAGAGCTCGAGGGTCTCGCGCTTAATATTCGCCATAATATTTTACGAACACGCAACTGGATTATTGGAAACGTATCTAAGCACGGTAGCAAAAACTGCTTTTTGTTGAGTGTAAAAGGGATCGTGATTCGCATTTGAACTGAACTTGAGGTCTGTCAGAGGATCCGGGATATTGTGCACTTTGAGGCCTGGCGCTCCGCCATCATGTTTGTTTAAAACACGATTCCTGCAGAGCTCTGGACAGGTGCAGGGAAGGGCACTTTCAGGAAGTCATATCGACAATCATTAACCTGACGTTTAATAATTCATGATGAAACTTTAGTTCATTGAAGTTCAATTAGATGCGTGTTGTATCTGCTGCCTTTTGCATTTGGACGTTTTAAAATGATCTCTTGAGCGTGAATATCATGTAGGGATAGCTAACACCACTTCTAAGACACATTTGATCATCACGTAGGACGGGTCTTGATATTAGCCTCTATAATATTTCATATGCATAATGTACAGTGCATTCTCTGATGTCTATGTAAGCAATGACAGGAATGTTGCAGTGTAAGACATGTGTTTCGGCACGCTCTCCCCCATATTCCTCCTCTATCCTTAGTCAGACGCCCATGAAGTAAAAATGGACTGCCTCTCAAGCCCAAGGGCTCTTGTGTCTACATTGAAATAGAAGTGACACATTAATCCCTGCCAGAATAGCTGCCGAATTAGGTGGGAACCAGCACTATGGCTTCTATAAGTGTATGTGTAGAAGAAAAGTCTATTTGTAGACCGGCTTCTGTTTACGTTTGAGCGCTTCATGCTATGCATTAACTTTGAACTTGAGCTGGTAAAGTATTTGTGTCCAGAACAACGGTGACGGTTCAGGTCTAATTTGAGAGGCAGATGAGATAATATATTTTATTATTCGTTTACACGGGCAATATAGGACACAATACATTCCACGTGGAAAGTTAGAAGTGAATAATTGGTGGTTCTTGCTTATCCTTTGGCTTAAAGAGTACATAACTAGGGATTTTTGAGGTCCTACTTTTGTTTATGTTGTGTTCAACAACAAGTTTATGTAGATGGGTGTAAACATACTATTATTTCGTTATAATAGGCAGTTATTCTTACCTTACTTCTTGAATGACTCAAATGATTCGTTCCTCAATTCATCTGTCTAATCCCCTCCTATCCGCAAGCCTAGTCTGATGTGATTGGTCTGCCGTGTATGAGGCTCACGAGCTACAGTGTCTGGGGGAGAAGAGTGACGTTTTCGCGGGGAGTCCAAGCAAAACGTAGGCGGGTGCTATAAGCAATGACGTAAATCTACGGCGGTTCGAGAATTGGACTAGTGACGAGTCGTTTGTGTAATTCAGAGTCGAGTCCTTTTTCCAAGCCAATAACTTTATTCATTCGCATTCGGATTTACAACTTTGCAGACTGCTTACTTTCAAACATGGCAACATTACTCACTGCACGAAATGTCAATTTCATGATCTCATGTTATGTACTCTTTAAGGATTTGAACAAACCCTAAGTACAGTGTTCGAGCTCAGAGTGTAACTGTTTGTGCTACGTGTCACTGTCAAGAAGTGGTTTGCAATTGCTTATCATAGTTAACAGATGTGCATGTCACATGGTAAAACCAAGTACACACTAGAAACCACATAGCAATGTGCTAAGACCTGTTAGCAACCTTAATGTCTTCAGTCATACACAACATGATAGCATTGTTGTGGCAGTTTAGCATAGGCATGTGCCAACCATATACAAATTGTTGGTTGGTCTAACAAACCATCATGTCCTCTTTCTACTTTCCGGTTATAGAAAGCATCTGACTTTGCTTCTTATTGGCTACATATTGGGTCTCTTTATAGAGACATACCAATACTAAATTTGGACCGTAGCTTGATCGTAGTACTATCATATCACCTAAATGGGCTAATCTGACTATAATAGTTTTATTTGATGTTTTATTTCGGCGCAGTTGTTTTGTCGTCTTTCTTTCATACAGAATGGCTAGATGCTACACGCCCCTCATTACATCAAAAGACAATAAAGCAGATGGAAAATAGAGTCATGCATCTCAATGCTAACTTGTATGCCATCCACACAAATGAGCGGAGGGTACTTATCATAACCTAGCCTAAACTGTAGATGCTCTATTGTTGTAAGCAGGCGCACAATTTCATTATTTTATATCTCTGGATTGACAAAGAGGCAGTCTGCCGCCAATCCATGATCCCCCAAAATAAAAGCCCTGCACACAATGAAGGCAAGGGAGGCAAGTATGATAAAGAGCTGGCCTAGGAGGGGTTACATCAGATTATTCAATTTAATCTTCAGATAAGTTTGGTTTGAAGATAAGGAGTTTTGTGCATCCCCAGTCTCAACGGTGATCTGTTTGAAGCTAGGAAGTTGAAACTCTTATATTGCTCTGATGCACTATAAGTTAGAGGCTTCTTCTCCTTTTTATTAATTTTGGACACATTTATGTTTCTGCTTCCTTTTACCTCGCCTCTGTTCTGCTCTCCTAGTAACCAGGTGGTATCCAATTACTTTACATTGCCCCGTCATTCCTACATGCTGTTAACTGGTTTGTGACAGGCAGGGTGTGTACGGTAGAGCTCCCTGCAGGCGTGGTTTCTGCTGATATCGAAGGCCAAGTTTCGGCTTCACGTTGAGCTTTAGACTTAGGCAGGAATTCCAGTTTTTATGAAAATATGAAGAACTTGAAAACTCATAACAGCAGAAACTCTATAATCTAGGAATCTGTAACGTATGTTTTAGGAGGTCACCTTTTGATTTTAGTTTAAAAAACATGAAAATGGATTTATAGGTCAACTTCCAAGGTCAACAGTATGCTTATAGAAAAGTACTACTTACCTTAGAATCTGATGTTAATATCATGATAGCACGTACTGCATATTTGCAAGAATATCATTGTACCATGGTTAAAAACACAGTAATGCCATGGTTCTTTGGGTATTTTTTTGTAAGTGTAATCTTTCATTGACCGTCGTGTTTACCTGTTCATTATGATGTTTGTGTACTTGTTCAAAGCAGTTGCTAAGCTTGAGAGTTAAACAGCGCAGCAGAAGTGTTTGCTTTTAATTGAGAGTCTACCTGCGACCAGCCATCACGCTTAAGCGCCCTTCTAAACCCAACGCCTTGTTCGGAATGAAAAATGATTATAGTTCGACATTTGTCGGACGTTTTCATTCCGTTATACTGAATAGTTTGTGTTCTACTTAATTATTATGCATAATGAATTATCTGGCAGGAGATATTAGTGCATAGCTCATGTAGATGCATGATTAATATCCATCTGTTCTTCAGGTCATTAATCAGTCCTCAATAAGCTGCTAAGCATTCCTTCTGTGCCCCACTGTACCTCCTCTCGTATAAAACATGGACGAGAGCCTGGAATAATCACTGTAATAAATATAGGTGATGCTGACAGACCCTGTGCCTCTTCTCTTTTCAGAATACAGTCGCTTTGAGTCCAAGATCCACGACTTGAGGGAGCAGATGATGAACAGCAGCATGAGTTCTGGCTCGGGCTCCCTCCGCACCAGTGAGAAACGCTCGCTTTACGTCAGGTATCTTCATCGCACTTGCATATACTCGCTATTTAGTGTCTTGCATTAAAAGCGGCTTTATTTGAAGTAGGGATGTTAAACGATTAATTGCATCCGTAATAAAAGTTTGTATTTACTTGATTTATGTCTGTGTGCTATGCAAATTTATTTTTTATTTGTAAACACACATGTACTAGGGATGAGTCACGAATTTCGAATATTTCGAATAGTTTATTTAATTATAGAATTTTGAATAGTGTTCATGTGACCAAAGGGTGGCGCTCAATCAAAAGGCTGTCAATCAAGAGACGGTAGAAGAGAACATTTTCCCACAAGAATTGGTAACGAAGTTACGCACACTGTAGACCTGCGTGGCATAACGGAAACTATAAATTGAGAAAAATGAGTTCTGTGTGGGGGTCCTTTAATAAAATGAATGAGAATAAAGTGCAGTGCAAACTCTGCAATGCAAAGCTGGATCAACAATTGCGATGCACAATCATTTGAGGGCGAAGCATCCAGCAGGTCCATCCACAGGTCAGCAATCAGTTGCTAGTTTACGGTCAGACCAACCAATTTGGATGCCAGACAGGCGGAGCAAATAATGGCTCTAACTAGCAAGATGATCGCTAAGGATATGCTTCCGATCGGCTTTGTCGAAGGAGAGGGTTTTAAAAATCTTATGTAGTTTGTACAGCCCGAGTTTACTGTTCGTCTAGAAAAACGATCATCGCCAGACTGGAGAAACTTTTTCATGACAGATTTAAAGCGTAAATGTTCTCTCTCTCTCTCTCTCTCTGTTTGTGTGTGTGCGTGTGTAATACTGTAAATACGTCCATGTGGGAGAGGGGTGCGAATTTTGAATAATTTTCGAATAATTTCATCGATCTTCGAATATAATTTTTGCTTTAAATGCCCATCCCTAACACGTACACACACATGTATATATTTGCAAATAATTTTCAAGTGCATATATTAATATATAATAAAATTTATATACAAACATTTATAAATTTTACTTTTTTCTTAAATGGGTCAAAGATGAAAAAGGGTTTAAGCATAAAATAAATATCTGTAATACTGCTTTAAATTGTTGTTGTTCAAAACAATTTTTTAAAAAGTTTTCTGTTAAATTTAACTATTAAACATTATAATTTAATGTTCCGATATGTATTTCTTAAAAAATAAATATCATACATTTGTCCCTGATTTACAGAAGACATTCACCAAAATGTCATTTAGTGTAACGATCTTCTCAGGCATATTTACAACAAAAATCTATTTATAACATATTAAAAGACTAACTACTTTAACCCCAAATGCTAATTAGGTGTTATTTGACTTTTTTTGTTACATTTGCCACTAACCTAGGTTTTTCCCATTTGTCAATAAGATTTTTCTACTCATTTTAAGCACAATAAAATGTAATATGCTGCCTTATTTTTATTTGTAAATTTTATAATATCTAAAAGCATAAGCATGTTCAAATTTGTACATACAAATTGTGTTACACTGAATGAAATTGAACATTATTTCAACCAAATTTTGACATTTTATTCTCCAAAAATTTAGTTGAAAGAATGAAGTAGACTTTTATTTGCTTTAAATGTGCTTTCTATCGACACAAAACTCTTTTGTAGATTTCTTTTGATGGGGACATCTTAACGTCTTTGACCCAAATATATACATGTATATCTTTATAAATTCAAGATTAATATGCACAGTACACAGACATATATTATGTAATAACAAACTTTTGTCCTGGATTCAATTATTCGCAATTAATTGCTGACCATCCTTAATGTGAAAAGCTGATGATTATGATCACACGTGGTGGGGTTTGAATCCGCAGACTTGCTGTCACATAACTTGAAATATTGTTTACTGTACCATAGCTGGTGTTTACTGTATGGATTTTAGACTTTCATGGTGTTCGGTTAGTGAGGCTTGGTTTAGTAGGAGCTGGGTGGCAGGTGATGCTTCAAAATCTGAAAACACAGCGGGATTGATCTGTCGGTCGATATTTGATCGTGGGTTTTCCCTTAAGTAAGCTTTTTTAACTACAGAGCTCAGCTGCTTAGGGTTTAAGTGAGTCAGCTGACCACGTGTGCGAGTGTTAGATCACAAGACCGTTTCTATTTCATGTGAATGCACTGATGTGACAAAGGTGTGTCACATAGTACAGGTTTGCAAGTTAGACGTACTCCCGTTCCACGCAGCTCCATCTCAAAAAATGCCTTTGGTTGTTATCTTTCACTAGAATTAGCAGTGCCGTCAGTTTTGTGTCTCAGTGGGCTTGTAATCGTTGTTTTGTGAGGCAGAGGTATTTGGAAAACAGGAAGACCTGCTCTGCTGGTTTTTCTGCCTTCCTCTTGACCTGTCTGACAGGTAAAGCCATTCTGCTGTGGACACAATGCCTGCCTGTGTTTCTGTACTTCTCGCCATCTGGTTTCTCTCTCAAGAAAAATTATTGGGATCTTATACCTTTTCTGCCCTCGAGCAAGGTGCTTAACCACAGGCTGACACTGGAGGAAGCAGGAATGTAGACATGATCCAGAAACAATACGAGGAGGGGACGCAGTATGAAATGTCCTTAAGAAAATCTGCTTTGTTTATATCAACTATGTGATGGGATATTTCTAGCAGTTTGGTCTGTTTTGCTGATAGGCAAAAGTAAATATGAGTTAAATATCTTAGGATCATGAGCGTTCACCAGTTATAGATGATTAGTCACAGGTTTTGTCTGTATAGAGATGGTAGAACGTTTGTAGCAGGTTGTTTACAATTGGTAACGTTGCCACTTTGTGCATTAATCTTGAATTCCAAAGGATGTGCAGTGAAACTGTAATACAATTATCATCTATTACTAGGTGTATTAATGTTATATTTAATGTGAAGGACACTTAAATGTGAATAATTATAATATAAATATATATTATATTATAAGAAAATAATCTTAATGTGATTACTTTCATCTGTAAAATAGTCTGTCTATGATGCAAATAAATATAAATTGCAATTTGCATTATAACATTGTTATGAAAGAGTTTGAAATGTTTGTGAGTCTGTGTGGTGTATTTTAAACTATTTTAATAATTACAGAAGACTTTAATTTAGTAACAGAGAATATACTGTATTATATAATTGCTGTGATTTATAATGACTCATTTAATGAAAAAATTTTGGTTGTACCACTACTGTGCACATGTTTAGCGATGTTTTTTGTGTGCTTCTGTATGTATATCCCTACACCCACCCTGTAGTCAAATACAAGCGATTCCTTACAATGCAAACACTGTTTAAGTAGTCTGTTGATGGTTTTGTTTGGTTTTCCCAGGGCTCTCTTTGACTATGACAGAACCAGGGACAGTTGTCTGCCCAGCCAGGGTTTGAGTTTTTCCTACGGAGACATCCTGCATGTCATCAACGCCTCCGATGACGAGTGGTGGCAGGCACGGCTGGTTACACCCCACGGGGAGAGTGAGCAGATCGGGGTCATACCAAGCAAGAAAAGGTAGAGTTCTGCCAACACGCTGAGCCAGAATGCAATCGTAACATTTTACTCTGTGTAACAGGGTGTGTTTGTTACCCTTTAATGGTTTGAACATTTTTACCTTTTTGACCCACAGGGTGGAGAAGAAAGAACGTGCACGGTTAAAAACAGTCAAGTTCCACGCAAGGACAGGCATGATCGAGTCCAACAGGGTAAGTGACACCTGTTGGGGACTCGTGGGAGCTGGCCCACTTCCTCCGAGTGTGGGAATCGGTGACTTCTCACAGTGTCCTGGAGGGTCCTATTACAGAGCATCTCATTTCTAACAGAAACGACACACATAAAAGCAAAAACACACACGATGGGTGCCTCATCATAAGCTGGGGTGTTAGATCAGTGCTTTTTGAATCTGATCCTGAAAGACCCTGCGACACTTCATGACCTGCAGGACCAAGTGTGAGAGTCACTGGGTATAGATGCCTCCCCTTTATTGTGCCTAAAATAAATAGTTTATCCAAACATGACAATTCTGTCATCATTTACACATCGTTGACGCAAAAGGAGGCAAGATACAGATGCTATCAGGCTCTAAAAATGTTGTATAAATCAAATGAGATTTCGGCACATGGTTGGATTTCCTTCTGTTTCGTGGAAGAATGTGCGGGTAAATAATGATGACAGAATTTTTTTGGATGAGCTAACACTATAAAGGTGAAGTGTGTAATTTTTAAGCCACTAGTGTCATCGTAGAATACTCCCAATTGGTCAAATGAAAAATCCCACCCCAAATCACACGGTGTGTTGATTCAGTGGTGTTGTGTTTACATTCTTTAGGAAATTTCTGAATGAATGACTTACAATAGATTCAAATACGAGAATTTATTTCGACATTACAAAAATTATACACTTCACTTGTACTTGTTTGGTTTGCCAATAGTATCCATGACTTTCTGCTACAGTTAAGTGAGTTGTGCGTTCATTTTACATTCACAGTCAACCTGACCAAAGTGTGTTTTTGTATGTAGCTTGAGTCAATGTTGACATTCACATTCCCCAATCACTTGTGTTCGTGCATGCATGCATCATCTTGGTTTTTATGGTTTGCTTTTGCATGCGTGTCATGAACGACATTGAAATCCATTCTGTTTTTTGTTTGTTTGTTTCATTTCCTCTACACCATCCCCCCATTTTGGACCATCTCCGCACAGCCAGTCAAAGTGAAGCGCAAAAAAAGCTTCAACCTTTCTCGCAGATTCCCGTTTTACAAGAGCAAGGAGAATATAGTGCAAGAGCTGGTGGAGACTGAACGTGAGTATGAGCGCGAGTCGAGGCCTCTCACGCTGTCCTTCATGCTTCATCCTGTCACTGTCACTCACCACAGAGGTGGCTTCTGATTGGCCAGTCATATTTCTCTGAGCCAATCAGAACCTCTCTAGCCTTTGGTCTTGCTTTGGGAAGAGTCTCATTTGTGCACGTCTAGCAGGTGTGAGGCTGCACTAACACACAAATGCTGTGCTCAAACAAATACATGTCAAGACACTTTTTAGGCCCTTGAGAAGAAAATCGCATACAACACACAGAATATTTCTCAGAGCACAGCAAGGGGTTGTTAGTACAGCTCCATCCCTGAAGAGCGCAACACCTCTCCCAGCCTCTCACTAACCTCTCTTTCTTCTTCCTTTCTGCTCTCTTCGTTCTTGCTTTCACCTGTCGGGACGCTCAGGACTTCCCAGGGTTAAGCGATGACTTTTATGGATCAAAGAGTTTGAGTAAGTGTGTGGTTCCTCTTGTTTCTTAAGCTCTGAGCCACACACACCACATACACCCATTCATCTCTATTTGTCACCCAATATATATCCTACAAATGGATTGACCACATATTTATAAATAGAAGCGCTTAATAATAAAGGTGAGAGCTGCAGGTACTAGACCAGTGTGAGAGTAATCTAAAGTCTCACTTGCCATATCGGCGTCACAGTGCGGTCACTGATCTTTATTTTTGGTTTAAAAATACATATTTTTATGGTTTAATGTTGGGATTTTTGTTGATTTAAACTAGGTTTAGGAAATATATTAAATATGAATATAATTTGTAATAAAATAAGAAGCTTTCCTTAAAAGGGATTTAAAAGTCCTATTATTTTTATTGCAAATTATTGATCTGCATATAGCTACATTGTTACATTATAGGAGAACAGACTAAAATACGTGCTGTTTATCCCCAAATAGGAATCATTTACAAAGCACCATGCTGAATCACAGATGTGTTTATATATACACACTAAAGTAAGTGTAAATACATGACAGACCTCTTCAGGACCCTTTTCAGGGTCTTTAAAGCTGACTTCTGCATGTTTCATCTTTAAATATACCAGCACTACCATGTTGTCAACATCTCTAAGGGGTGTTTGCTATTTGATTCCTCTAAGGAACCCAACACTGGATTGTTTATGCTAGCATGTGGAGCAGTATCAGTGTAAAAAAACGAACACAAGGTCATAGGAAACACTCAGCAGAGAATCTAACATCGCAAGGGTTTAAGGGAAAGGAAATCCTTAATTTCCTATTGCTGCATCATCCCACCATTTCCCCTCAAAGGAAGCACCAGCTATTTAAGTGCCCAAGACGTCTTGTTTCCCCCTCTCGCATCACTCAATCTTTGTTTAATTTTGTTGTAATGGCGCGGGAGGACGTGTTATTTCAGTTTAAGCTGTGCTGGGTATACTGTTAATCTTACATTTGCAAAAGTTTGCATTGTGTTATTTATAAACCCCCTCCGTCCTTTATTTACAGAGTGCTTGACGTCTAACACCAGTGACAGCGAGAGCAGCTCCAGTAAGTGGCTCTTAACATTCATTAGCTTATGCTTTATAATCACTTAAAGCAGACATACATATTGCATTAAATGTGTTCTATTGTAGCATGATGGAAATTCAACTTGATCACTTACAAGATTTAATCTTGATTCATTCAAAAGCAAAGAGAGATTGATGGATACAAGTTAAACCAGATGGGCTGGATTGTATCGAATGTGATAAATAGATTGTTCATCTTTCATGTGGATAATTCTGTCGTTTCTCGTCATGCAGAGGGTCAAGAAGACACAATTCTGTCGTATGAGCCAGTCATCCGACAGGAGAGTAAGTATTCATACTTTTGTTGAATTATATATTTTTCCAAATGTTTACACAGTGTATTAGTCAACAAACAGTTTCCACCTTTTCTTTGATGTTCAGAATGTAACAGGCTGTGTTTGTACCTCTGAGACTTCTGTATGTAAATGACCTCTTGATAAACTTCACATGGAAAGTTTCTGTAGTTCAGCTCAAACTGTCTTATCAGTGGAAGCCAGGATGCAAAATACAGAAAAGTCTTTGATACGCAGTCATAATAACTTTCTACATAATATGTCAAACATTAATCTAAGAATTGAAAGGATTCTAAAGCAATAAAATGTCGTCCATTCAGAGCATTTACTTTGACCTTCATTGATTTGACTTTCATTTCAGTTCATTACACGAGGCCTGTGATTATCTTGGGTCCAATGAAGGACAGAGTAAACGATGACTTGATCTCAGAGTTTCCCCACAAGTTTGGATCCTGCGTCCCACGTGAGTGTTACGATGGCCAAAAAACTGTCTGCGTGCAATCGAATCTTAAAACTGCTTTTCCATTACTGAGCACTTTTGCATTGAAATGTTTTGCCAATAATTGTAAGTAATAAATGCTCATTATTCCTCAGACACGACTCGTCCTCGGCGAGAGAATGAGATGGATGGGCAGGACTATCATTTTGTTGCTTCGAGGGAGCAAATGGAGAAGGACATTCAGGACAATAAATTTATTGAGGCCGGCCAGTTTAATGAAAATTTGTACGGGACCAGCATCTTGTCTGTTCGGGCGGTGGCTGAAAGGGTCAGTGATGGCTCATAGTCTGTGATGTGTAGATACGGCAAAGAATCTTAACTGGTGTTTCATTCTTTAATGTTTCCCTTGTGCCTGCTATTGTGTGCGGTTTGACAAAGGATGAAAAGGTTTGTCTAATCCTCTTGTTTAGGGGAAACATTGTATCCTGGATGTGTCTGGAAATGCCATAAAGCGACTGCAGCAAGCACAGCTCTATCCCATCGCCATTTTCATCAAGCCCAAAACTGTGGAGGCCCTTATGTAAGTTCACAGTTTGTAGATTTAGATCAACTAGAGATCAACAAACGTGTTGATGTTGCACCGTTACAGTACATTTCAGTGCTGTTATACAAAATATTAGCACTTTTTAAGAATAGGTATCTGCATCCATATACGTGTAATATCCAGATTGTGTAATGTGTTTAACAGGGAAATGAATAAGAGACAGACATATGAGCAAGCCACTAAAGTCTTTGAAAAGGCGATGAAGCTTGAACAAGAGTTTGGCGAGTTTTTCACAGGTAACCTTTTTTAATACCATTTCCTGACTTGCTATTGTATAAATGAACAGAAAAGTGAAACCCTTAGACGAGGGAAGAATTTATTTCCCTAAAGTTATGTTGCTGTGGTTTAACGCATTATACTGTAGCACATAACCTGTTTGTGTCTCTCTGCAGCCATAGTCCAGGGTGACTCACTAGATGAGATCTATAATAAAATCAAGCTGATCATAGAGGAGCAGTCCGGCCCTTACATCTGGATCCCGTCCGCAGAAAAGCTCTGAACTCGCCGCCTCCACGGAGCCCGTCCCGCCTGACCCCGCTCCCACTCCCAGCCGCCACCTTCTCTTCCCTTTCACTGATATGTTTCATATCAAGTTTCAGTGTCATCATTATGTTACCCTCAAATGAAAACGTCTTCTCACCATTACTGTGACTGTGAACACCCCTGCATGAGTTTCTCAGCAATTCCATTCAAGATTGGAAATGCCATTCCTAAAGAAATCTTTTGTCATGTAAAACAAAAAAGGGAAGCCGAGCGAATCCGTGCGGACTGATGAGAATGTCTTAAAGATGCGAGATCAAGGATAGCAGAGTTTTGGATGTACCCTCGGTCACCGTGATTCGAGTGGAAACCTTGTACACGTTCATCAGTTTCATTGTTAAAGACATTCAAGGATGCTGAGCAAAGACAAACTAGGTTTCCACAAGGACTATATACAGCTCAAGTCTGCTGATGGGACTGTTTACGGAGTCACGGCTCAAGACACTAAAAAACTTCAGTAATTCAGCTCACTGTATTTGATTGGCGGCCCGTGCGTTTATACGGTGCAGTCGATGACGTCGTCGGAGGCAGAACAAATGGAAAATGGGTTTTGCGTCTATACGTTTATATTACTGAAATCACATGGAAAATAAAAATCCTACAAGGAGATTTTACTACATATTATGAAATGATACGGTACACATTTTACACTTCACTAGAATTGTCTACTTGGAGGGCTGATAGATTTCATTTACTTGTCTTTCCTGGGTTTTGTGTTCTTTCTTGTGGTTTTAGCTGCTCTGTATTAAAGATGGAGGTAGAGAGGTGTAACTGGGCTCTCTGCAGAACACCAAACTGCCTTATCATGAATAAACACGTGTAAAATTACTGTCAATCGTGGGGGAAATGATACAATATTAAACCTATCAGTACTTAGTGGGGAATGTGTTTCCCATAATCCTGTCAGAGGCCTAACTTGTGAGTGCAATAGACATAAGTGTCTTACCTCTGTGAATCCTTTTTTGATTTTTTTGTCTTTTTCAAATCTAATTTTGGCTGCCCCTCCCCTTCCCCCTCATTGGAGTTGTTGAAAAGCAGACAGCCCACTTGCACTTCCTCTGCCTTCCATGAATATATTCTCAAGACTGAACGGTAACATGGTACTGTCCTGTTAGCTGCACTGGAGAGCAGCCTAAAAACGGGTAGAATCAAGACAATAATTGTATTGGATGTCCTTCTTGATATTAAAGCATTAGAGGAGCCTGAAATCGCCAGTTTTGCCCAGAACTCAAAGATGGTTTGATTAAAACAGTTCTTTGTAATGGCCGCTTTTAAACTACTATTTTTATTTCCTCATCGTTGTTTCCGGGCTGATCTTTACTCCACTGTGTTGAGACTTGTGCCGGGGCGAGCTTGGCAAGCTCAGGAATCTGATGGATGACATTTTTTCATAGGCAGCAATCATATTGTGACGTAGAGGGATGGTTTCCCCTTCCCTGAGAACCCAGACATGCTGATATATTATACTTGTGTATTCTAAATATTTAGTCATTTTTTATTTGAAGTACTTTGTAAGCACTTTGTCTGTGGTCGCCCTTCTATTCGTTGGGTTGAGTCGAAGAGAACAAGCCGGTCTGGAGTGATGAGTATCTTACTCCGGGCGCTCTTGGGACGCAACAAAGAGACGGTGCTCTTGGATACATGAGAACAGTACTTCCTTTGATCCCTTGAGAACATGCTTCTTTCTGTATCGAGGAGTCTGGATTTCACTGAAAGTAAACAAAGTTTCCCTCAAGCTCCTGTATCTGCAGGCATTTTCTAAACAGGTGTGCTCGCCTGCCAAGCATCTCTGCTCGATCAGCTGTCATACCTGTGTCAAACCAGAGTTCAGGGAATAATCGAAGGGAACAGAGCCATTTATAAACTGCTTACAGACTGTTTTAATGGGTATGATAGCTGTCAAGTGTAAATATCCCCCTTCACTTGTGCTTCATGCATGTGTGATACAAATGGGACAGACATGTTTTATAACTCAAAAATGTCAGGTAAGTTGACTTTGAATTCTTCTGAGATTAATTTCCATACAAATGTGCCGTAACGTTGGTATTTCTCTATCGATAAAATATCTTCAGCTGCCTCTCGGAAATTTTTTTTAGTACGTCGGGAATCGGCTTCCCTACAATACGGCCTGTCTACTTGTGATATCTTGTGGAACTTGTCTGAGTGTATAGATGAAAAACAAATGTAAAAATATATATATATATATATATATATAAAGACATGCAGACAGCGACCCGTAGAGTGAAAAACCAGGAGCAAAAATGACTCGTGTTTAGTGTAGAACTGGTCCTCGAAGTGACGAAGC
This sequence comes from Triplophysa dalaica, assembly GCF_015846415.1. Classification (NCBI taxonomy): domain Eukaryota; kingdom Metazoa; phylum Chordata; class Actinopteri; order Cypriniformes; family Nemacheilidae; genus Triplophysa; species Triplophysa dalaica. The sequence goes on from NC_079557.1 coordinate 11,093,734, forward strand.
AGCTGACTGGCACCACTGATACCAGTCAGCCGTGTATGTAAAGCCCAAAGAATTTTAATTCATTGTATTATATTTCTATTGAGATTGATTGAATGGGAGCAGTTCTGTGTGTTTTGAGGGTCTCCGCTCCAGAGGTGCGCTGTGAAATGGGGACTGCTTTGTCTTTGAGCGTTATGAGTTTTTTTGATGTGACAGCACACCTGTGCAGTAAGTGCTTGCAAATATGAACCCTTTGATTGTACAGTAGTGTCCTCCCCATGATTACAGGTGGTACAACCTAACAGGACACAAGGAAAACCAGTCTTTTATATCCTGCTCTGGAAGGAACACAGTCCTAATTATTTTGTTTTGCTTTTCTTTATTTTGGACTGGACAAGAGTTTATTTGTTTGGAAATAAACCATGTGAATCTGTTACTATTTCAATGCATGCATTTTTATTTGTTTTGTACTGCAATGCACAAGTTGTGACTAGCTTAGCTCAGAGAGACAAGAGGGTGACGGATAATAAAACTATAGCCTATTATACATATAAAACAAATCGAATACTATCATGTATTCTTAATACTAGAAATACCATTTGAACCTTTCATAACACTTTGAACGTAATAATCAACTGACTCGAAAACAAAACCTTGGATGTATTCGACAGCTTTCAGCTGGCCATAAACAAATTCACGCTACATATTAAACATGCAGTTAAACCTGAGATCTCCATCTGCGACGATCGCGTCCATCATTCCTCAATAATGACATTCTTCTTCGCTTTATCCAGCCTGTCCAACACCTCGCTGTACAGACCTGCCATCTGTGGAGACACATTCACATGTATTTTATTCACACCTCGCTGCATCATCATTTGAAAAACAAGCGAAAAATGTCTTAATCTGTTATGTTGTGCCTTTCCTGTAACTCTAGACACTGAATTAATTATTGCCAAATAATAGATTCAAACTGTATGTCTATGGCACTGAACTTCTCCATGTTCCTTTACCTACCACACACGTCTGTACTTATCAATCCTCCAACTGAGGTGACGGAAGAAACACGAGGCCAAAGGCTATCCCAAACATGAAAATGAAATCCATCGCCTTTGGATGGGATGTTCAGACAGCTGCAGAGCACTCGTCTACATGTCCCCCTCACACATCCTGCTGTGTTACCTGAGTCTGATAGCTGTCCTGCAGGGAGCCCAGGTGCCGCAGGAAGCTCATCCCCAGCCCACACCACCTCTCAGCCTCAGGGTACTGGGCCAGACTGTAAAGCAGGATTCCTGTGTTCCACGCTCGGGTCAACAGCCACAGGATTTCCAGCTCTGGAAAGTCCTTGGGCTGTTTGAGAAGAGAAGATCTCTATTGGGATTTGCAGGGAAAGAAAAGTCTAGTCTCATCAATGATTCTGTAGATGGAGATGTGGGTTTTGTGATGTGTTATAAAACATCATGTCTGAATATAGGTTAAACAATACATGGGTGTTGTAGTATTCAGTTATTTTAGTTTTATTTAGTTTAAATACTAGTAGGTTCTGTTTACACTACATGCAAACAGCTGTATTTTTTTTGGATTAACTGTAAACAGTAGTTAGCTGTTATTGGTACTTAAAAATAGTGGCAGATACTATTTGCACTTCAGCATTGCACAAAAATTATGCAATTATAACAGTGTGTAAATCATAATATTAATACAAATTATTAAAAGGATGGTAACTACCTAAACCTAGATTTATGATTTAACACTTGTAAGCCAATTTTCAAATACTTTCTTAATTTTATTGAAAACAAATGCTATCATCAAGGGTGATATGATGAAAAAAGGTGGATTCGAACCAAGGTCTCCATCAACAAAGCTATTAACTACTAAACACTTAACCCCTTACGTCGCTTCAATCGCTCTAATGTTGTCATTCGTACATTTTCTCTATTCCAATCAGATACTGGCGGGGGGAGTTATTGTAAACAGTTTCTACCAACAAGGCGGGCTATTTGTACTCTGTGTAAAAAGACACTCTGTTTTGATTTTAATTGAAGTTGTATTACTATTAAGAATAAACTTTTTATAGTTTTGTTTATTTTTAACAATTTGTTAGGTGATTTAGTATTTTGTTGCTATACATGTTAAATTTTAATTTATTATAACTCTGGTTATAGTAATTGTCCTAAGGCTACAGTTTGATAAGTATGTTTGGTTATATTTTTATATATAAATATATAGCTACACATAACGGAACTTAATATAGACATTTTTATTTATATCCATTTGTTACATCACGGATGGTGTCATACACGACTCCAGAACAGCGTGCACATTTTTAAGACTAGTCCACTTTAAAAGGTGCAGGCGAGATTTTCAAATTAGCATCCAAATTGGCAGGAAGAGGCTTTTGAATGGAGCATCTGCTAACCGAGGCATAACTAAAAGCCCATTGACAGAAACAGGAGATTCTTTCAAAGATGGGGATAATTGCGGGGCTGAGCTGCAACGGTTCGTATGAAGCATCTGCTGAGTCACCATAAACAACTCACTGCGGTTGCTATGATGGAGAGAGCTTCCTCATAATAGCTCCACACTTCCTCCAACGCATGGGGTTCCACCTCAGACACGCCGCTGGGCAGGGTCAGCTGTATGAGGCTGTGCACACAGTTACTGTACCACACACACACATAAACGCATGTATGAGATGTCTGGGACATGTGGGACAATCAGCTGTACCTCACTCATTACAAGAACTACAAATGAGTTAACAGTGTTTTGTTAGTGACTGTTTGGCCAGACTGACCTGCAGCGTGTGATGTCGACCTGTGGCTGTTTCCTGTGTAGAGACAGGGCAATCCTCAGCGCTTTCTTACACAACACTGGGAAATGAGCTGGAGATTCCATTGCTAGGACTGAATCACAATCACGTTGCACATCACATCCAGTTATTCTCTTATGTTCAAGTCCATAAATTGCTATAAAGAAACAGTTCCCCTAAAAAATTATTGATGACTCTTTCCTCTGTTGAGCACTAAAGAAGATATTTTGAAGAATGTCTCTCGGTTTTGTGTCCATACAATTGAAATCAATGGGGTCCAATTTTGTTTGATTTCCAACATTCCACAAAATATCTTCTTTTGTGTTCTGCAGAAGATAAAAAGTCATACAGGTTTAAAATAACAGAGTGTGAGAAGACGATGAAAGAATTTTGCTGAACTGTGTCATTTTGTCAATGTAACCCTACTCTTCACTTATGATGAAGTAACTGACCTGCGATTGTTTCCAACACTTTGGCCTCAACATTATCCAGCTCCAAAACTGACTCGAGCACAGATTCAAGTTTGGCATCATTTAATTTGGCCCGAGCTTCAAACTCATAGAGCAGCAATAATGTGTCTGTCGGGTCTTTACAGGAAGTGCCTAATGAGATGAAAACAAGCCAAAAGATGCTTTCAAACAGTCTTTGTTATACAGTAAAAAGGATCCTCCCAAAAGATGATAAAATACCATGCACCTGATGCTTTAATGGTTTTCCACACTTCCTTACAGATCTGTATGTGCTCTAGAGTCTGGGTCAGCAGCTCTGTCTAGAATAAACACAGCGCGCCCTCTGGTGGTCAACTTTGGAAACACATCCTTTAAGGAATAAATATCATTGTTTAGTGGAAATCAAAATGAAGCTAAATGTGTGATCCACCTGTTGTTCGGTGTGATCCATGTTCCTGGAGATCTCCAGAGAGGCAGCAGCAACCATCAGGAGACAAGTTTTCTGTCCTATCAACACACCTCTGTCTGGAGCACACAGTTGTGACAGCTGCCCAGCCAGAGAGCACATCACACTCCACACTTCCACTACACACATCTATTGCTAAACGCTTTTGTTAAATATCAATATCGCAGCTATGCACCAATCTGTTTATAAGCTTTTGTATCAGAACTTGCCTGAAAAGAAAGTAGAAAGAAATCTCTCATCTTGACCGGACTGTGTTCACACTGTAGGGCTAAGTTCCACGCTGACACAAAAAAAGACAACATGACATTAACACAAATACACAATAGCCATAAGAATGTCAATAGCTGGAGTGAATGCATGCTGTAAGGTGTAAAGCACCGATTTTCCTGAACCAGTTGGCCTTGTCTGAACGCTCATCTAGTCCATGACCAGGAATGTGGTTCATCTGGGAGGCTTTCTGAAGAGCTGTACATTCAGGCACAGTATGAATACTAACACAAAAAACTGTAAATCAATATTAGAGTTAAATGTCCAACACAGACCTGTCTTTAGGTAGGACAAGAGGACGTCCATGCTGGCATGTCTGCTACAGAGAACATCAATGAGATGCTGCCGTCTGTTAAATTTTCACTACACCAGCGATTATCATCTACTAACCTGTTTCCCTCACTGATGTTTTCCATTGTCGAAAGAACAAGTCGCACCAGACACCTGACAAAACACGGTAAGATCAATAAAGATATGAGGAGATATTTGAAATTCTCAGCATGTGTTGATGCAAGCATATATGGGCTCAAGGGTCAAAGGTCACAGAGAACGAGAGCGCTGTTATGTGAACGTAACTGACCTCAAAGCAGTGAGGACCTGAACAACATCTTGCGAGTGTTCACATAGACTCTCAAGGGCTTTGATGGCTAATTCCTGCTGTTCATGCTGCAGTGAAAAAACTGCTTTAGATGAACAGCACACCCACAAGTTAAATTCTGTCAATATTTATTTCCTCTTAAATTTTTAATGTGCGAGATCAATGGTATCAGTCACATGCATGTGTAATAATGTGACAGACCTCTAGGGCGAGCTGTGCTGCCAGGCTCAGGAGGTTTGCTGCAGCGTTTTCAGCCACCAACAGTCTGTCTTCACTGCTTACTGGAGTCTGAGCTAAAGTACTGATCTCTCTCAAAGCCACAGCAGCTTATTCATGCAAATGACATTCACACATTCATATTTTAATATATGATCATCGGGTTTGTCCAAATAACATTACATTTAAACCAACAGATGTAAATGACATGTAGATAATAGCGAACGAATGTGTCTGATAAAACATTTTAAGGAACAGTTTACTTTCAAAACAAAAATTCTGTCATAATTTCCTCAACCTCTTGTCATTTCAAACCTGTATTACCTACTTTCTTCCGCAGACTACAAAGGAGATATTTTGAAAAATGTTGTAAATATATTCTATATTCTTATAGTCTTTTGCCGAAGAGTCAGGTCTTAAATGACAAGATGAGTTTTCAGACAATTAAATATGTTAAACCTAAAAAAATACTCACAAAAGGTTTGACTAAGAAAATTCAAAACCTCACGTTATTAAAATATTCGATGACTTTGTGTAACCTTTGTTATTAAATGTATTGTAGGTAATGTCTCTTACCCCTCTCTACATTATTCGCCATTACAGCAATCTTGTAGATATTGAACTGTGTGAAAATGCTGGTTGGATCGATTCTTGCCGCCTCTTCAACAGCCTCCTTAGCCTTCAACAAAGATTTTATGATTGTGCCAAATTTTACTGTGTGTTAAAGGTCCAGTGTATGAAATTTAGCAGAATCTAGCGGTGAGGTTGTAAATCGCAACTAACAGTTCACTCCACCCCTCCTTTTTCAAGCAATACAGTGGCTGACACAGGACTTAGACTCATGTTTTGCTTCTTTGCTGAAGGAGACAACATATTTACGAAACAGTGTTTGACAATTGTCGACTTAGGGCTACTGTAGAAACACCATGGTGAATTCCATGTAAGGGGACCCGCGGTGTATGTTATAGGCTTGTGCGGGTGTATGGTAAACCACGGTAGTTAAAATCCACGGTAGTGTTACCACGGGCACTTTAAATCAATGTGAAGAAGAATGTCCCTTATTTTTTCCTTTGACTGCTTAAAATAACACTGCATGCATTTATGCTGTGGCTTCATACGCAAGTGCACTTTGATATAAACAGCCTCATGTTGAAAAGAATGGAAGAGGAGGAGCGCTGATGAGTCCTGCCTAAGGTGAAATATAAGTTGACACACCAATTCCCATATTTATGTGTTTCTAAATACCACTTAAAAAAATGTCTTGGTCCGCTAGCTTTGTTAAAGTTTATGTCTCGTAATTTAACAAATAAAATACAGTATTCTGCTAATAGCAAGTTATGTAGTTAATAATAGCAGTGTGACAGATCGATTCTTTTGATTTTAAGTTGAAGATGGAACTCTACAGTATCGTATCGTATCGTCACAGAGTGCCGATTCTAAATGTCTTTTAAACTATATTAGCTATCCTATTGCCTGCTATCTGGGAAAAAAACATGAATTCGCACAGTTTTTGTACTGACACTGACAGGTTATTATTTATGGTGTATATTGACGTGTCAGTAAAATGACCATTTAAATATCATACCATGAATATTACGTTACATTTGTATTTGACTATGTTTGTTGAATACACTATTGTACAGTAAAAGTGAGTACAAGTAAAGACGGCATCTTTAGCTTAATCATCACTATTGCATGTGTTCCTCCTAAAATCTAGTATTGAATCAAAGATATATTTATCATATTTCATTAAACAACTGTCAAATTATCAGTAAGCTTTTTCTTCCCGTTTATTTCTTGTTATTGGTGGATATTTGTAAAAGTTATTAAACTTGTTCTTGATACTGAAGTTTGCTTATGTTTTCGACCTATTTTTATTAGACATTTCATCAATGTCACCGACTAGCGTAATAAAAGCTTCATCAATAACCGCAACATAAAATGGTATCACCGGCACAAGCCTAGTATGAAGATAAAAATAGCTCATTCTAAGGTACCATAACCTTCATTTTGTAAGGTCTTTACACCTCTAAAAACATAGTTATTTATATTTTATTGCATTTCCGTAAATAGACCCTGCAAAAAAAGACACAGTGGACTTTAAATAATATGCCTTTTTTTGGCACCTACCTTTTCAAGTTGTTGCAGGTGCAGATAACAAGAGGATCTGTTTCTTTGCAGTTTAGCCAGGTTCTGATCCAACTGACCTGATCTGTAGAAACTTAAGGAGTAGTTATACCACTGTAGGGCTTCAGAGTAATTCTTGGCCTGTGCAAGACAAAAACAAAAGTGACAGATTTTGACAGAAGTTCTTCTTGATTCCCAGTTTGACCCACTCACAAATATACCAAGAATCTGTTTTGTTAGTTGACACCATCAGCAAAAATATTCACTGCTTTTATTCAGAACAAAAAAAGGATAAAAGATGCCACATCAGACTATTTATACATTGGAAATATGGTTCATATAAAACACATGCATTACTTCAAAATTTTTGGAAGCCTTGTCCCATAGATGGTGGTGAAGAGATGAAAGAATCTGCGTTGATAGTTGCTTTCCTGTGTAATGTCCTGTGTAGATGACAGTTCATTTTCATAAAATGACAAAACTAAAAATGTATGACTTCAGTAGTACCTGTGATAGCATCTTCAATTTTCTGTTTGGCCAGTAGCTCTCTGCCCCTCTGCAGAAGCAGCTCTATATGCAGAAGAATAGCAGAGCCCAGCTCAGGAGACCACTCAAACTGCTGACACACCTTTTTCAGAAAATCAAAGGCCAAAGACTCCCTGAAAAAAATCAACATCTCAATGTTGCTAGAACGGATGGTCATTTAACCTCAGATCACACAGATGCCTGTTCAGAAAGATGAAAGATTTGACCTGTCCTCGGCCACCAGCAGTTTCACTGTGCTTAAACAAACATCCAGTGGAACATCACAGTTCAGCAGCTCTGACAACCCTGACAGGAAGTCGAAAAAAACATGTTAACTAATCGCTTGTCAAACGTCTTATTGGTGGGAAACCAATACTACGCACAAATAAAGTAACTAACCAGATTTTACCGCATCATCTGGGCTAGTACTTCTCAGTAGGATACGGATTTTTAGATAGAGGCCTGTCGGCTGCATGTTCTCCTGGAAAGAAAAAGAAAATGGCCATTTTTAGAAAACTGTATGGTGTGTGCAGAATGTCAAAACTTTTGACAAATCGGATACCTTATTAGCCAGGCTCACAGCATGAAGAGCTTTCTCCAGATACTTCTGACAGTCCCATTCTAAATATACTGTAGCAAGAAGCCTTAAGACTTTGGCCTGAAGGGATAAAATAAGATTGCGATACATGTAGATCTCTTGATCGACAGACAGACGTTCATCTCTGCGTTTCTTACTTGCATCTCAGGTCCTGGTGAGTACTTTGTGTTCATCTTGCCTATATCATAGCTTTGGCTAGAAAACCCAAAGTATACTGGGATAATAATCAAGATTGAAATAGAAAAAACATTATATAGTTGTAACTCAAAATTCCTGACGGCCTACCTGAGCCAAAATGAACTCTCTTCATGTTTCCCCTGACTATAAGTGTCAACTCCAAAGTTGTAACAGATGAGAGAGAGATAGCCAGACTAAAAGAGATCTCACAAAAAATGTGTTAAGTATGAAATTACTATTATTATTATAACATGACATCAATTGTCATATGGCATAATTTTGACGGACCTCTTTAGGAAGACGCATAAGCATTTCTTTACAACGTTGCATGCAGGACACAGCTTCCTGGTGACGCTCTTGAGAAACTGCCTATTGAGCCAATAAACACAAAACAGCTTGAATCTGAAAACCTTAAACATTACTCTCAATGCTCTCAAAGAATGAGCACATGAATATAAACAGACAGATTTTATCAAGTGTTGAGTATTTGGACCTTCACAGGTTTTTATAGTCACTGCATATTCTGAGCAATTGCTGCTTACTGATTCAGCTTGATAAGACAAAACCCGTAACAAGTCTTTTTCTATTTCTCCCTTTGGTGCGTTTATATCATTTGCAGAATCTCCATGGGAAGTTAGTCTGCTGTAAAGAGTCTCCAGGCTCTGTGAAATCACACAGGAATAGAAATACACTTAGAAGTATTAAAGGTACTATAACAATGAAAAATAATTGAATCCAATGTGACGTATGCAACATGTTGAGATTCATTTCTACATACGCAGACAGCAAGATGCAAAAAATCATCAGCAAGTTTGGGTCGTTTACAATCAAGCCATGTTCTCCCCGTTTTACTGGCCATCTGGGAAATGGAGATTTCAGGGTTAATGCTGCAACAACAGCAGTTTTTCATAAAAGTGTGAATATCACATGATATAGTTATTGGAAATGGACAAAAGACTTCCCATTTTTTACGCCTTCAAATGACTCTTTCATTATCACAGAGCATGCACTAATGTCAATGCCAGGCACACTGTGAAACTATCAAGCTGAAACTATAAATTATTATAAATAGTGAGCAATAAAACGACTCACTTACCAGAATCTGTTTGCGAACAGCATTCTCTGAAGGGTTCTGTGTTCCACACGAATGCAGAAGTCTGCACGCCACATGACGTACTACAACATGCAAGAATTTTGTATTGTATTAAAAATGTAGTGTAAACATCTTCGTATTTGTTGGTGCAGTTGGAAACATCTTTGACGGAATAACCTAATATCTACACAAGTGACAATAAAAATCCTAAAGAGACAATAAGCAGCGAAACCTTTGGCCTTCTGTTCTTCTGTTACGGTTGAGCCAACGCGTTTCGTCACAGCCCAGTTCCACAACTGAATGGCGTTTTCCTCCAACTAGAATAAAAGCAGACAATTTATAAGACACAAAAATTGTAAGAACGTTTTAATGACATGGCATACAGTAAACGTACATACTACTTCAGTCATTAGTATGATACATGATATACATTGACTGGGATTTGTAAACATTTACAGGCCATGTAGACCACTTTGGTCCACAAGAACGTCCTGTTTCGTTTTTTTAACACTACATAAACTTTTGAGCAAAATAAAGCTTTAAGATTTACAAATCACAAAATGAAACCGGAAGTGCATCTGGACAACTTGCGAAGAGGCCTATGTTATAAGCAGAGAGGGCAGAGCTTCAGTTCATTGTTTTAACTTTCCATTAACATCATTGTACATAATATACACAATAAGTGTAATAGTTCACGTTTCAGGTTAATTTGATTTATTTTACGTGCGACGTTGAGATGACGCCCCCTTGCTCTTTGAAGATTGAGGCCCCGCCATTTTGTTTTACAAGCTATCCGTTTACCTTTAGGAGGCCGCGAGCAGGTGAACCCGTAAAACAGATTTAAATTGATGTTTGTTTTCACACCTGAGTATCTTGTATTCTTGCTGATCCCTCCAGAGATGAAATCTCGTTGAAGAGTGATTCAATCACGTCATTCACGTCTGCGTTCATCTGTCTGTGGAGAAGTTTCTCTGACAGGCCTAACGTGACGACACAAGGCAAAGCACTCGTGACGGGTAAATTAAGCCGAAATAATGCAAACCCCTAACAGCAAAATGACTAATATTATCAACTGTCGATTATTTTATTCACAACATAAATTTATGAACGTCCACAACCGCGTCATTGAGCTGACAGGGCCATACCGCAGTTTAAAACTACCACATGTCTCCCTTTAAGTTCTTACTTTTTAATACGACGACAAACTGCTCCATATCGCAAGAGTTGTGTTTACTTTTACACGTAGCCCGAATAAAGAGGTTTAAAAATGCAGAATCTGAGTTTATAGCTTGAGTGTGTGAATCCTCGGCGTCCGCTCGTGCGCGAGGTAGTTCAGAGATGTGTATGTAATGCTGCTGCTTGGCCACAAGGGGGCGTATCAAACACAGTTATGTATTTCTATACACACCTTTCTCTCAGATTTACACAGAGATGTAAACAAAAATAAAGGAAATAAGAAGCTCTGCAATTAAGAACAATCATCACTGTAGATGTATAGTTTATATGTCTATTTTTGGTTAAACTATAGCTTATTTCTATATAGTCGACAGTTTTGTAGTTTTAAGAATAAACGCCCTAACACAGTGGTTTTCATTTGCTTTTTTGCGATTTTAGACTCATCAACAGAACTGCTTACTGTGCAAAAGATTAACATTAATCTTTAAAATCTAGTGTATTGTTGAAATGTGTTGTTTACCTTCCCTGCATAGGCCTATTATTAAGTAAAGTTACGATGAATACGATAATGTTTAACTATGTAAAGGCATTAACAATTTAAGAACATTGATTTTACCCACACAAAACAAATATTGCCATTTTGTATTATACACAAATTATTGTGAAAATACTGTATTTTGATTGGACACACACACACACACACACACAATAATTGTGATATTCTCACTATGCACTGTGGGCCTGCAAGCTCAGAAAAGTAGCCTGAGAACTGCCCATTTGAAATATAAACTTAATTGAGTTCTCACTTCTGTCTGAAAGGGTTGGCATGGAGCTCTAATAGCATTGTTTCAACATAATATTCATCACCTTCTGGTGCTGGAAAAACTTAATTTACCCCACAGAAACTATGTGTTGATAACACTAGTTTTTGTTTTAACAGGAGAGGTTATTGTTGAGCTGAAGGAAAGAACTCAAGCTGCGTACACAGAGTTGGTTGAAGTCTCTTATTGTGTTCACTGCACTAGATTCAAAATTAAGATGTCTTAAAAGCCGACTCCTCTCAGTGCTCAGTTTCCAGCAATTGTTTCTGCTCAAGTCTTATCTAGGCACCGCGCTGGCCTGAGGGAAATGCGAGCAGCTCAGAGGGCTTGATTGCAAAGGAGAGAGAAATAACAAACATGATCCCTGTGACATGTGAGAGAGAGAGATGCACACAAGGTCTCCTAAAGTCTTCTACATACATAATATTTAGACAATTATAAACAGGCTTTTTTATACATTTGTGCCAGATTTAAAAATAGATCACAATCTCCATTTCACCTTTCAGTTCTATGTAGTGCGTCTTTAGTACTAGCTAAACCTAAGCATATGATTTCATCTAAATCAGTTGGTATTCAGAATTTCTTGGCTGTATTGAGGATCATCAAAATTGAAATGTATAGAACAATATATAAATAGTAGAATAACAATTACTGCAAATATACTGTTATGACTTTGATACTTTTGTTAGTGACCCTAACTTAAAAATCTTTGCTGTCCATCTGAAACCTAGCATGACCAAATGTGCCTGTTTTTTAGCTGTTTAGGGAAAAAAAAACATTGTACTTTTTAAAGGATTAAATACTATTTTGTCAAAATTGACGAGCACTTTTGAACACCTTGGTTAGATATCTGCAAAACCCAGTGATAAACAAAGTGTGACTAAAAATAATGATTTGTGGCAAAAATAAATCACGAAATATGGAGATACAAGGTCTCAGAAGAACAGCAGCGATATAATAATATGTGCAATTAAATAAACATCATATCCTCTACTACTGATATTGAAGGAAGGACATAAATGGACAATGTTTTGTCACACCGTAGTGGGGAGCATGACCATCAGTATAGCATCAAAAGACAGTTTGTTTAGCATCCACACACCATGGGGTGTTATGGGTAAAAATAAAACGTTGTGATCATTTATATTAAAAATAGCAGCCCATCCTGGTTCTGAAGTTAAAAATAAACTGTGTAAATGTTTTTCCAAGTGGCTATTCAAGACGTCTACATGATGGGTATTTTGGGGACTAGTGATTTGGTAGATTTGGGATTAAAACGCATTAGGTTACTAGCCTATCATCTTTGCTAGTTAAATTACTCATATTCAAAGACAGCTGACACATTTCCACATATGAATTAAACTAAGCAGTTTTATTGAATCCGACTATAATGGTTGGGCAGACATCGACGTTCATAGTCAATTTCACCTGTGCTCATGCAAACCAAAATTTCTTAAAATCAGTCGATGAACTGGATTTTGAGACAGGATAAGTGCGCAGCAGGGTTACTATGGTGACGTTGCGTCCTTCCGTCCCTGCTTCACTCATATAAAGGCTTCGCGAGAGAAAAGGCAGCATAAAGCCAAATGCAGCGGGATGGTGGGATGCTGCGTTTTTCACTATCATTCAATCGTTTAGTTTAAAATCAAACTATCATTAGCTGTTTCTTACCATAAAACGCATTTTAAGAGCGTTCTTTCACTCGTGAAGTTTCCTTCATTCAGTCGTAGGGAGTAAGAGAGTCGCACCTGCCCTTGGGACTCATTTGGATTTGTTTCATTCGTGTGTGTGCCGGGGCAGGACTGCACATCATGCGATACCTTAACAGCCACTGAAAAACTTTAGGAGAGGTGTTTTTCGTCATTCAATTCAACTGGAAGTAGATACAAATAACGTAGCCAGGGAGTATTTGGACTCCTGGCGCATCCACAAAACCAAACTCTTTGCGGAATATCAAGCAGGAAAATGACTTATTTTAGAGCCTCAATAAAAAGCATCTTCGGCTTTCAGGTGCTGCTTCATTTCTTCTCATCTAATGGTAAGTTTAAGTTTTTGCCACGTTTACAGGCGTTTAGTAAAGTTAGGATGAAAGAGATTATTCACCTATTTTATATGAAAAAAGTCATGAGAATTACTGAGCTGCATTGCCCGATTTTGAGGCATTATTTAGAGGCATTAACAGTGATTTAAAAGTTTGATAACAGAAGGTATACATATATATAAATAGAAGATATATATTTGTTGAATGTAAGTTTTCTTTAAACTTTGTGTATTAATAATTTGAACGAATGATGAACTTGTGCGCATCTTTGCCTAAGTACCGCAACCTCTCAGTTAGCGCGCAGGGGGTGATCGATCCCCACTGACTCCTTAAACTATTTAACTGACATTTGCTTATTTATGGACACCCTGTTATGTAGTCAGCTTGTAAATACAACTACAGCTGTGTGCACTTGCTGTATAAAGACCTTTAAAATGTTCAGCCATTCTAGGAGGATACGGAGTTTGAAACATTAGGTGTATTTTCAATAACATCCAAAACAGTTTATTGTGGATGTCTGATTCGGATTCCTTTCCAGTTCCGGTGTTTTTGTACATTTTAGGAAGAGAATGTGTGTTTACATGTTGAGTTCAGTTGAGTTTCCTTTTACTGTGAAAGTAGGCTATGCTGTTGACACTTGGCTGCTTGGTGGTTGAATCTCCTCATAAACAATATGGATAGTTAAAGTTGTATGTCATTGTTCATTGTGTCATAGCGGTTGTGCAGTGCAGACACAGGTCTTCTTCCTGCTGTCCAAACAAACAACACTGTGATCCAAACATAGGAAACACTGACTTTCTGGGTCTTCAAGCTTTGTCTGTAAGGTCTCCTAGTAGATTTACTTCACTGTCCTGATGGCGAGCGTGGGAAAGACGCATGAAGGAAGCGGATGGAGAGGCAGGAGGCACCCTGGAATTGTTCTGGCCAGTAAAGGTCACGGAAACGTGACACGCTACCTGAGTAAAGACTCCTTCCCGAGACTTCTTGCGCTACTGCAAATATGTGCTATCCACCCCACCTCAAGACAATGGTCGAGCGGAAGAGCATGCAGTTATATTTACTGTCAAGGGTGTATGGTTAAGCCATTAGTCATATAAATAGGGCATTTAGAAATGCTTTTGCAGGCGTCTGGTGGAGTGCATTGAGTTCAAGATGCCTGTATCATACATTTTTTAAATTTTGTTGAATTGGTTGAAATTATTAAATTGAAAGGTAATCACTGTGTCTTTTTTTTTACTACGGATCATATAACTTTTAGAATTTCATCAAATGGGAACTTATTTCACAAGAACTATGAGATGAGTCAAAGGCACCGGACACAGTCAGGTGATCTGAAGTTTGGACATTTAGAGAAGTGAAACATCTCTTGATTGTTACCGGCCTTTATTTGGTTATTAGTTATTTTAAAGAAGAAAGAACGAGGGGGAATTAATGTCTGTTCTTGTACTCAATAATACTACTTTGTAAAGAGAAAGTGATATAAGACATCTTGAAATAATTCAGATATCGCCCGGGGCAGTGTTTTGAAATTTTCCTGCATGGGCCATTTAAAGGTAAAAAATAGTCCAGGAATTTTACACATCTGAGATCCCTCTGCATTGCATTAGTTTCCAGTCCTCACCGAATACATGGCCCGTGCCCAACTCTATACACTTGCTGCTTTAATGTCATAATATTACAGTAACGCAAGCTTTGATTTTTGTCTCAATTCTCTTGTTTGTACACTCAAGAAAGGTTGTGTTTCACATTTTCAACCACAGTTCTTTTTAGCCGATCGTGAACCTATTTACAGTTCAGTGTCTATTAGATTTAACCTCCATAATATGAGCTTTTTTGGATTACATTCCTTTTTCCAAGCTCAGAAGGAATGCCAGTGCAGGAGCGGTGTAGGTTGGGAGGAATACAGTAGATAGGGGTCAGCCAAGTGCAATCCAAGCTCATGCACTCATTCTGGAGGTTCTTTCTTTCTGCTGTTCATTGTACAATTCCAAGGGTTATATCCAGTCAAAATCCATCTGAGCTCCATCACTTATTGCAAGGGCTTATGAAATGTATTTACTGTAGGGAGACTCTTTATAGATTTATCATTCTCCACAGTTTTATATAAGCAGTAAAACATGACCAAAATGACCACTGAACAGATGTTGTTTGTTTAACTTGTGAAGTTATTTCATTTTTGGTTGTATTTGGAGGGTGGGGTGGGGACAAAGTCCAATGCAGGAATTAAAAAATCTGCATTCTCTGTTGCTGTTGTCTTAACCTTGCTGCATGGCAGGGAGCAGTGCTTGTAGCAATAAGAGAACACTTCAATGACTGAGAATACTGGCAAAGTAGCAACTTTTTGACCTATGGGTTTACGCTTGTTAATTTGTTTTACTGTTGTTTGTGTGACAGTCTGGATCAACAGACTAGCCAAATATCAAGAAATAGATGCAGCACAAGGCAGAATAACCACTGTCGTCTGACTACAGGAGCAGGAGGATTAGAAAATGTGCTACCAGACTTGCAAATGATTTGAGTTTATTACACTGCTTGAGTACTTGATTTGTTATTAAGACTGGACAATTCCTTTCCCAAACAGAGACTGGTCAGTAGCTGTGCTTACTCTCCTTAAGCCTTTAACCTTTAACTGAGCCACTGTATCACACTGAGCCATCTCTATGCCCTATACGAAACAGGAATATATACTGGAAAATATAAGTATTTATATTGGAACCAAGTGCTTATATTTTTCAATGTATGAAAAATGACTATTCATAATGTATTATTCAATATATTTTAATTTTGTGATATTATAACAATGTACTATTCTATATATGTATATATATATTGACAGTTAATATATAGGAAAATATTCCTTTGCGTACATGACAGCACCCATAAAGCTGATCATTACATTTGTTTGTGCACCATGTACATAGGCATATACTGTAAGTGTCAGTCTTGCCAGTTTACATGTATTTTAAGGATTAAGTGCCCACAAGGGTGCATTGTCTACTTTTGAGAAAGACAGGAAAGAAATAAAGAGAGAACGGTCGCTCACGGCCATCGCTGCTGTTTTGATCCCGTGTCCATGGACATGGTTACTATTGTTGGCCTTTTCTAAATTTTCTTTTATCAAGGATCCTACATTGCAAAATTACAATAGCTGTAGCAAGGTTAAATGATTAGCAATGAATGTCTATTGTCTATGCCTTAAAAAGATTCCTCCTGCCCTCTCCTCAGAGACGGCGTTACTGGTACCAGTCCATCACATGGTGAACGGGAAGCACAGGCAGTCTTGTACCAGCCACAGTGCAGGGAATTCCGCGTATTATGGCCAAGCCTTACTGGGCAGTGACAGGATTTCCTGTAAAAGACAGTACACAAGTAAATTGAATCACATAAAAAAGCATTCAAAAGAGATCAATGACATATTATGATTGCCTAACTGTTGTTGGTCCACACAAACGCTCGGCAGAATGATGCTGATGTTATTTATAGCCTCTTAACATTAAAATGTCCATGGAATCAATTTGGTTTGATTTAGATGCTCTCCCAAATAACAAAGCTCTTACTCAACATCTTTTAGAAAGTCATATCTTACTGTTTGCATGGTTATTGGGCTTAGTAGGAAACCAAAGTTACGACATGATATGTCTTTTATTTGGTCCCTAAAGAGTCAGAGGCTAATTATGCAAGATATGACATCCCACGATGCACCAGCATCGCGTTTTTCATGCTTCCATGGTTGTCTTTAATTTTTAATAGGCTTTAATGGAAACCAGGTCCTAGGCCCCATGGAGCACCACAACAAGCCTCATTTTTGGCATTTTTCAGTCTCCGAACCGCTGGAATGCAGTACACAGCTGTCGGAGAAGGGGGCGAGGTGCCGTGCTGAGGTCAGCACTGGGCAGACATCAGGGGCAGGTGGGGGGCTGTGGGAACACGTGGGTGTATGGGATATAGACGAGGGCTTTATGAGAAAGTTCTCTTCTTATGTGGGCCGCCGAGGGCCCCCGCTGAACAAGGCAGCTGTGAAGACATCAGGCAGAGTTGTTGGGTTTTATAGGATGTGATTCTTCTCCCGTGATTGCATGCAGTCATACATCTGTGAACAGCTTTTTGAGGAAAAGGAAGAAAAGATCAGAGCGCATGTGTATGTCAGTAAGAGGTCGTTCTCAAACGTAAAGAGTTTTTGTCAGACTTAAACTTCTGTGTAAACACATTTCAAAGCAGAAGCAAGAGCCAGATTTCCTCTGACTAATGTCTCTCATTCAGTAAAAGTACCTTCTTGAAACTCTGATGTAATACAACGGTGTTTTAAAAACACCTTGCTTCAATTTTCCAGAAATTTAGGATGAAACATGTGGACCAAATATAGAGCTAATGACCACTTCATGATGTATTGTGTTGATCTGAGATTTGAGATGGCTCTGTAGAATGTTACTTGTCTTCTTCACATTTGGTTTTGAGTAAAGCTTTGTTGGTATGGCATGAAAATACCCACATCAGAGCATTTTCTTCATCTCAAATGCATGGAAAATTGAATTTCAATAAATCAAAATGGCCAAAATATCTACAGAGCAATCTGATTATATTTGTAAAAAACAAAGAAGAAAAAAGTCTTATTCAGTTACAGAATTTTACATATATTTTTCTTTCTTAAACTTATGGTTTACCCAAAAATCGCCTCATGTCATTTGGATTCCTGTATTACTTCCTTTCTTCTGCAGAACACAAAATAACATATTTAGAAAAATCTTGGAACCAAACAACTTTTGTCAGACAGTTTTGTGTGTCTCCAATAAAAGTGAATAGGTACCCCCATTGTTCGGTTACGAACATTCATCAAAATATATTCTTTTGTGTTCTGCAACAGAGAAAAAGTCATACAGGTTTGAAATGACAGGAGATTTATTTTTATTTTTGGTGATCACTTTAAGGGATGCTGGTGTTCTTTAAGTGAAAATCTCTGGCAACATCTGTTCAATTTAACTAACCTCACAATATAAAACAACAATGATGTGGTAACTAAGAGCAAGTTCATATTAAGTGGCTGTGTTGGCGCCACTTAATATGAACACAGATGGGTTTTTAACAATTGTGGAGAAAGGAAACCAAAGAAACCATCTCTTTTGTAAGATGCTGATAATGACTGCATGAGTCAGTGAGCGTGAACATGTCTGTTCTTTATTTGTGAATGTGTTGTTATGTGAGAACAGGAGTAATTTGTTTGTGAATGAACATTTTTTCCTGATGACTGTTAGGAGTTCCCCCAAAACAAAAGAATTCTAAATCTAAATCAACCTTCTGCATTGCAACACAAATACCCTGTTTCAATCCCAGAACACAAGCTGGTGTGGGAGTCAGTTCAAAAGAAGGAAATCGCTTATGAGACGACTGTCACCCGTTCTGAGCAGCCGAAGGAACGAGAGCACTTCCTGTGCAGAGCGTGCACAGGACTCCCATCATCAGTTTCACCTGGCACCAGACCTTCACGAGTAACAATAGCACGCAGCTGAGATCTCAAGAGATCAGAGTTACATGAAACTCTTCACCAGAGTATAACACACAGTGTTATGTAAAGCACAGAAAAAGGTTGCAGTGATGGATCTGACGGATGTTTGTGGCAGTTGGACTCATCTGGGTCCGTCTTGCTCTCCCTAGTTACGACCAGTCGACCACACGTGGTGACAGAGGTGACCCCTCTGCAGGGGGGGCACAGCTGCGCTTCTGGCCGTCATCCTGTAATGTAGAACATGTACACACATTTGCGTACGATCGTGCCATTTCCACATCACTGCCAGCTTAAACCTGTCCAGCAATGGCTAGACTGAGCTGGAAAAGTTTGTTGCGGAAATTTCTCAATCAGAATATGTGAATCATACTGTACCATTCTCATAAATGTTGCAATTGCTCAGGGACCACTGGATTTGGTCTGTCTGACCGCAGTTTAGCCCTGTGGTTGTATTATCACTCTGTGTAGTACTTTGGGTCTTGATAGAACGAACTTACAATTAGTTTCCCATGAAGTTGTAATGCTTCATAGCAACTTGCTTTGCATCATGTCTGGTTAGGACACAGCGGTATGAATGCTGTAGGTTTGACCACATTGTATGAATGATGGATGTGATAGCAATGTGTCTATGAAATACTGATGGTTTATTGTGTTGTATTTTTGTTTTCTTCAGTGCCGGCCTGAAGGATTTCATCCGACTGATCCACAGCTGATTCCAGCTGGAGATACACATCTTCAGCATGTTGGTGGCTCCCTTACACTCATCTGCAGGTATGTGTCCATTTGGCCATTGTTCTGTCCGATGACGGACTGCATCTTAAGCAATGTTGAGATGTTAGTCAACACCCATCCTCAGAATAGGTTAAAGAATGATGAGAAATGTGATGGGTTTCAATAGTTTCTCCTAAATAACAAGGTTAAATGGAGAACAAAATGAGACTTAAGTCTGCTGAAAGGTTAAAGTAGGATAGTTCAACCAAATATGAAAATTCTCTCATTATTTCTGTCGTTCCAATATTTCTGTTGTTTCATGTATATAACTCTTTCTATATGACTCTTTCTTCTGTGCAACACAAAATAAGTTATGTCAAGAAACCTCAGTGGTTTTGACTTCATTTAATGGAAGTCAAAGGAAGTCAGTGTTTGGTTACCAACATTCTTCAGAATATCTTCTTTTGTGTTCTGCAGTGAAAAAACGTCATTGATTGGATGGTGAGTAAATGTTGAAAGAATGTTCAGTTTTGGGGTCAACTATCCATTCTGTTTCATGAGCTGTGAGAAAGCAACTTCTAGGCAACCAAGATTTCCTCAGATTCCTCTGAAAACAGCTTTCCTCTGTGACCTTGAGCACGTCGGCACCCAATGCATCCTTGGTCTTTTTGGAAACATACACATTGGTTAAGCTTTAAGAGCGTAGTGTATGATGTTGCAGTCACGCCAGGAATGCTTAACTAATATAACACTTCCCTACAAGGCCATGTGAGCAAAAAGCTGATACTGTCTTTGGCTCTGGAAGAGATTTGAGCCTGAAGTTGCATGACCCATCAGTCTGAAGTTAGCAGCGGTGGTATGTGAGATATGTCTGATTCTCCGCTGGGATCCTTTTAATGCGCCCTTCTGACAAATAAACACTGTGTGAAATGTGACGTTTGACCACATCGTCCAGTAAATACCTGTTCCCGTGTGAAAGACAGACTTTTCAGATAACACATGATTAACCAAACACATTTCAAACATGTTAAAATAAACATGGCTGAATATCCTGGGAGTATGGATGAGGAATCCATGATATTCTCAGTGTAAACAAACTGTCATTCAGGACCAACTCTTGAAACTTTTAAGACAAGTGTGATCGAGAGCGACAGGAGTTTGTTTTAATTTGGTCCTTCGTAGAAGAAACACTTCAACAAGACGGGGCAAAATCAGTGTAAAATTCTAAAGTTACATTTGCTATGTCGGGAGAAGCTATTCCGGGTAGTATGATAAGTCCTGAGCGAGCCAAGGAAAAACATCTGCTGTTAATTTGATTTGATATCTTTAAGGGTTATGTTTGTAAACTCACAATAGCCTAAAAAGTGTGTTTATGTGTGGTCTAATTTTCCTGATTTTTGTTTTCGGGGTTTTTAATATATGTAATGAGTAGCAAAAAAATCAAAAGCTATTTGTGTACATGTGTCACTGCACGTCCAACATGTGCTCAACGTGTAACATGTGGCCAGGTTTGGCTCAACATACTACAGAGGCACAAAATACGTTCCAGACTTTAAATAAGTCATATGTGTGTTTGCCTATGATGAATTTTAGTTAATGCTTATTTATTTATTGTATTAGGGGATCGACCCAGCTGCACTGGAGCTTGGCTTCGAGAAACGTGTCATCGGTACACATTGAGCCATGTGTGGAGCAGATGCACAAACACTGCAGCAAACTGGTCATACGCAACCTGACGCACACTGACACTGGCTCCTACAGCTGTAGTCACCAAAAGTCTAAAGAACATCAGGTTTCCACTTATGTTTATGTCAAAGGTAAGACGATATACATTGTCAAAAGATTTTATAATAAGCATGAAGTTAAGATGACTGCAAATGTGTTCATTGCTAAAAACATTATTAATAATAATATATTATGTTTTATATAAAATCAATACAATGGACCGATTTCTGGTCTGAGCTGGTTTATGTCGATTTGGTGCTGCTTTGGCAGGTGAACCAGCATTGCCATGATGTTAATCATCAATAGATGCTGTTCTACCAGCTACAGAAAGGCAAAATTGCGTTATTAGGGAGGCTCGCTGACGAAACAGGAAATATTTTTCAATTAAAAAAAATGTTAGTTTACATATTACGACTCATGGTTGGACAAATGGACAAACCCTACCATTGGGTTTAAGTTGTGCTGGGTTGTTTCAACCCCTAGTGCGGTCAAAAATTGACATTTCCATTTTAGTTTAAACCAATGGTTGGGTTCGTCCATATTTTACCCATCGTTTCTTCAGAATCTACTTGTCCTTTCCTATTATAATGTCTTCCAAAACTCATTGTTCTTTTATGAGAGATTTTTCTTTCATTGGTTGTCAGTGGTCATTGTTTGGCATACAATAAAGAGCAACGAACAGCAAAGTCTGCTGCATAAAAGTTTTTGACGTCTAATGGACCGGTCCCCTCTGGACCAGAGAGTTCCATACCATTTTGTTTTTAGTTAATTGCCAGAACAGCGGCCTGCAGTTACTAATAAGAAATCTGAGCTCACGCTTTGTGTAAAACAGAACCTGGAATAGCGCCAAAACTTTTTTAAAGACAAAAAAGAAAAAATAATGAGACGTTCCACCTCATTGAAACTACAACAGAGCCATAAACCTGCCAGCCGGGCAATGGAGATTGAATGAGAGGGTTTTGAATCAAAGGAAACTGTATGTGCATGACAGAACTTTGCAGTCTGAGAGAGACAGGCAACAATAAAAAAAAGAATTATAAAATAGTTTACCCTGAACTGTGCAGTCCTTATGTACTTAAAGGGACAGTTCGCCCAATAATTACAATTCTGTCATCATTTACCCTCAAGCATTCTTCCAAATATCTTTCTCTGTGTCCATCAAAACATAACATTTTACAGAATTGGAACAACTCGAGGATGAGTAAATGACAAATTGTAATTTTTGGGCGAACTGTTCCTTAAATCCTCATACTGCAATTTTTCCTGTAAAACTTAATAGACATTCCCATTGGAGGAATCTATATTTCTCTACTTTCCAAACAACAAATGATCATAGTGACCATGTCTGTCGAGCAGATTTATAAACAAATCATTCTGTTCTCACAGTTATTACAAATATTGACTAATAGTGGTCCGTTTCTCACACAAACCCATTGAGGTGCTTCAGAAGGTTCGGTTAATATTCTACATGCTTTGTATGTAATGTTATTATGTCCTGTGTATAAATTCCTCAATTTCTTTCTTCAGTTACATGATAGAAATAAGCACATGCTTAGAGGAATTGCATCTTTGGGTGAAAAGTTCATGTAAACCGCATGTCTTTATGGTGCTTGATTGTACTGAAAGCCTGGTTGGTGATTATTTCCTGTTTGGGCAGTCTTCCTGTTCCTTACGACAACTGTTAAAGCGTTTAACCACTTAAACAAATTTAGCAGTGTAGCATTTCATGAATGTCCCGCTTTGTGGATTGCCTTTAATTGTCTTAGCTTACTTAAGTCATGAACTTGACAGCGAAGCTCACCAAGCCTTCGGCTCAATTGCTGTTTTTTTAAGTGGGATGCAGCAAACTATAGCAAGTTTTGTGCCTGTTTTGTACCTGATAGTCCCCTGGTTCAGTGATTCCACTGTTTATCCTAGATATGCTTCTTAAAGATATGTATTTCATTACACTTATACTGTTAGCACGTAAGGTATTGTTTGTATTATCACGCTAATCTCACAGCGTACAGTAACAGCCTCCTGCAGCCAACCTGTTTCTGTTACTGTAACCAGCAGTTTGTGTGGCAGTTTGGTGTTTAAAGAGTAAAAGGATCAGGGTTTGTCTGGAAGTCTGCCTGTAGTCTCATAAAGTATCAAATATTGAATATATTTGTTGTGATTGAATAGTACAAAAGAACAAAATCACAATATAACTTTTTTATTGTTTAACTATTTATTATTGTTATCATTATTATTATTTTGTGTTTACTGTATTGCTTGGTTGACATTTTCAATCACAGATCACAATCACCCGTTTGTGGAGGAATACGTTGGCTCTGCGCTCACAATTTTTGTGAATCGGCACGAAAAGTTTTTTGTGGTCCCCTGCAGAACAACATACCCAAACCAACATGTCACCCTTGAGACTGTGAGTACTGTAATATCAGTGACGAGATTTTTATTTTTTACATATTTACATGAAATGCATGGTCTTGTGTGGTTGAGAATAACGTTTTAAATACTTTCTGTGCCTCTAAGGACTTGTTGATATGACAAATGGAGGATATGTTTAGCATGATCGGAAAATGAGAAATACCTTGGGCCATGGGCGTTTCTGAGTTTCTCACACCCATTAAAGGTTTAAGAATGTGGATAAAGATATAGTTAGAGACAGTGTGGCATAAGCTCAGGGAAGCTTGAGGAGGCCTAAGGAGTCGCTCTGTCTGCTTCCTCTACGGGCAGGATGTACTTTTGTTTTTTCCCTCAGAATAGAATCCAAAGCTATAAATAAAACACCTTTACACATCATGTCCAAGATATACAGGTTGCAAAAAAACTGGCCACCGATAAGCACAAAAAGATTAGTATAGTTGAGGAACTGCAATGTTTTTTGACTATGTGTACCGACCTCAGATCTCATTTCAGTTATAAAAGTGTAGCTTACATATTTATACCCAGACCACATTTGGTAATTTTGAATTACTTATATAGGCTTTAGTTTCTTTCTTGTAAGATCAGTTCACTTTAAAGTTGACACAGAGCAGTTAAACTCATCTTATGAACTGCTCATGGTCATAGTGAAAACAGTAGATGTTATTTCCTCAATACTACACTGGTATACCATTGATCATTTTCACAAGGTCACTGGACATGCAGTAGATCTAAAGTCATTTCTCACAGTTCTTTGCTATGAATATACACTTCTCTAAACCAGATGGCACAGATAGTTGTTTGACCTTCCTGCTATTGGAAGATCCGTGGCGTTCGTCCTTCCTGTATCCTTCCTTCCCTTCTTTTCTAGCAGAGCACTTGGCCTCAGAACAAACAAAAGAACTAAGATGTATATGACTCAACTTTGAGCAAATTATATGATATAGTCCGCCAATTTGAACTCAATACTTCATGGCCTACTAATGATGGACTCTAAAACTATTTTGTTTCTTATTTGTCGTGAAAGAGAGAAATGTTACTATTATTGTTCTTTCTCTTCTCTTGTCAATTAAGATGAATCCTACAGTCTACACAAAAAGCGAAGTGGAGTGGGATCCAAAAAGAGGTTTCAGGATCTCATTGGGCCCTTTCGACAACTACCCGCTCATTACGTGTGTCACAAGTGTGGACAACAGGCAGTTTTCATCAAACTACATCCTGTTTAGAATAAGTGAGTCTTTTCTGTTGCTAAAAGGCAAAATTAAAAGGTGTTTACTGAACACTGAGATCAAAGCCCAGTCAAGCAATTCATTTATTGAAATATGTCATTGAAAGTTTTGCCAGCTGGTAAAATTTCCAAAAATGATCTTTTCTTGTTTATCTGTGCTTAGCTTCGGAAATAAAGAATGTCCGCATCGAACCAGAACGTCCAAAAGTTCTGGTCGGTGATACCCTTGTCCTCAATTGCTCTGGAGAGACCACCTTCAATGGCATAATAGGTTTTGAGTGGCAATTCAACAAAGGCCCGGTGAGTTATGGTGCCCTGGCTCACTTTGATCTAAAAGCAATATTTTATGCTCAGGCTATATATTTGGTTCCCCCATATAAAAAGTTGTTTCAGACCAACATGTTTCCATTGTTTCCATACTATTATGCTGGTGGTCTAGTTGGTGTTTCGCCATCAAACACTGGTGGTCTGTTTGTGGAATTTCGGTGCCCGGTTTACGTTGCTGGTATAAACTGTGAACATACTGTGAACTTCCTGTTTTTGTTTTAGTTAAATCGCACTCTTCAAAAGAAGGAGACAAGACAACCGCCTGCGGAAATAATCATTATGACCGGAGCAATAATCATATCTAATGTGACCATGGAGGACAAGGGCACTTATGTGTGCATGGCAACGATTGAGGACAAAAAGATGCAGGCTGTGTCTAAAGTCACAGTATACGGTGAGGATGTAACCGCTGCATAGATTAATCTTACTTTTGTACAGCATGAGTGTGTTGTTCACTGGAATCTGTTTGTCCCTACAGAGCATCCTTTCCTTAATGTGACCCATAATAGACGCAAATTCATCACTGTTGTGGAAGGCAGAAAGGTGCATTTTGAACCACGGGTTAATGCCTTGCCTCCACCAGACAGAGTGAGATGGTAAATTTATATGTTTATTCTTATATTTTTCTTTGACTCTAAAATCCAAAACGGATATGAGAGATAAGGAATGGGGGACATGGTGAACTATTAAAGGAAAATTTTATACAAAATATTAAAACCGTGTGATTTTTCTCACACTTTTATGTTGTTCCATACCTACATGCAGTTATTGTGTTCTCAACAAAAAAATATGAATGCTATTACGGTACTCCACAAGACTTGATGTTTGAACCCCTTAACAATTTGACTTGCCTGAATAGGTTTTATTGTCCTTATTTATGTATTTTTGCTGTGTACAGGTATAAAGATGGAGTTGCCATTTCTGAGAATTCCACATGCTATGAGACTTCAGGCTACCAACTCATCATTAAAGAAGTGAGGCAGAAGGATGCGGGGATCTTCACTATCTCACTCTCAAACCAAGAGAAGGGACTTCATAGAAACCTTAGCTACAAGCTAGAAGTCAGAGGTACATCAAATGTAGTGTATGTGTAGTATAAACTGCACATCTGCTGTTAAGTCTTGAGGGGACAGTTCACCCCAAAAATTTAAACTCTGACACCATTTACTCACACTTAAATTATTTCAAACCTGTATACAATTCTTTGTAGGTATTTGTATTTTTGTTTTGTTTGGTTCACCGCAAAAGAAGATGCAAAAAGTGTGATGGGGCACCTTTGACCATTGTAATTATTTTCAATTGTAGTGAATGATGTCCCAGTACTGAAACTCGCTTACATTCTTCCAAATATCCTTTGTATTCAACAGAACAATATATTTAAACAGGTTTGGAACAACTTAAGGGTAAGTAAATGATGACAGAATTTTCATTTTTTGGGTGAACAATACCTGGGTGAACTACTAAAATGACACCGATAGTATACAATGAGCTTTATATGAGGTAATCATTTCTTTAGCTATTCTTTTCTTCTTTTTTTTGGCTTCAGTTACATCTAAAAAAGTAATTTAGGGTCAATAGAATGTACATTTTATATGCAAAGAAGGGGATATGCTTGTCTTTGGCAAGAGCTGGCCAGATTTTCTGTACATTTTCTTGAAACACTTCCACACATGTCTTACAATCGTGAGTACCTTCTGGTCTGATATAAAATTTCCAGTGCTTATCTGCCCTCATCCTGAACTGTACAACATGACATCATTACCGACCCACAGCACAACCGAAAGGTCGAAAACAACAGAAACAGAACTCAGAGATTTCTGGATGCAATTAAGGAACTTCTTGAGGCTTCATTCATCAAATATCCGCTACATGCTAAATCCTCAAACATGCTGTTTTTATCATGTGTGACATACACACATGCACTTCAGTGAAGTCTATAAGGGCAATGTTGTCTTCACTTGACTCTCTTTCTATCTTTCTGAAGCAGACGTTTTCTTTTTAACGTAATGACGTGCAAGTTTTTGACGTTAGCAAGTGATCTGCTGTCGATCTGTAATCTTTTCTGGTAGTGATTGTTGGAAAAGATTGACATGCTTTATGTTTGTATCCAAACAGTGAAGCCAAAGATCTCAGAAGATGAAGTTGCTCCAGTGGGCCCTCAAACTTACACATACGGCCAGAGCCACAAGCTCACCTGCACTGCATTTGGAATTCCAATGCCAAACATTAACTGGTTTTGGCAGCCGTGTGACCCCAACGCTGACCTTACAGAGTAAGTCAACAAGGTTAAAAATTACACTTTATTTAATTGAAATTTGACTCGAATCAGCAGCAGGTATACAAATAAGTCAAGATGAAACCTACACCAAGCTAAAAGCGAGAAATAGTGTGTCAGTTTTTCTTTTAATTCAGCATGTGGATTCTACATTACCCAATCCGTTCTGTTTAACACTAAATAAATCCTTCACTAGTCTCCTGCATAGCAGATTTCTTTGCATGTTGTATTAACATCCATGATGAACGCTGGCTTCTTCCCTCAGCTCTCATTATTCAAATGAACTGCATCTGTTTCCTTGAGACCAGTCCAAAATAAAGTATGTTTTTCTGATGGTTAAAAAACCCAAGAGCTCCATTTTGTAGTCGGTGGCTCTGTAAATGTGAGGACGATTTATTGGTCTCGTTCCCCAAGCTTGCGTTGTGTTGAAAGCAAGAGTGTCCCAGTGTAAATGCCAGCCTCTTACTGAACCTTTATGAACACAATGATGTCTACGAAGCTTAGCTGTTTTGACATGACGAGAGATCCTCGTAATTGTGAGTAATTATTTGTCAACGAGTGCTGTGTGCCAAATTTGCTGCAGAAACGCTCTGGGCAATGTAGCGCAGTGATATAAACTTTAACTCGAATTAAAAATGTCAGTAAGCACAACAGATTTTAATGTACAGGTATATGTGAGAGCACTGAGTTTTCAACAGCTGATTTGGAGGGGGTGTTAAAGGAGGGCAAATCCCTAATTGGAACATTCTTTCTTTATTTTAGTGAATCAAAAGGAATATGTTGTTTTATTAAATTTGACTATTAATGGAGTATAAAGTCTGGTAAGTGTGCTGTCACTCCATAAAGATAAGACAAATGATCTAAAGAACTTGTATTTGGGTCTGGGGTTTTGGGGGTGATGCATTCAAGTCTCCCTTTCAAAAATCTGAGAGAGCTTCAGGTTGGACATATTTTATGAAGTGCAAAATCATCAATGTTTGGATTGAAAGTGTTATAAATTGTTAAGGAGAGAGATTTGTGCTCATGAAGGTGAGCTCTCAGCGGTCGTCTTAATCAAGGGGTTGTGAGAAGTTATCAGT
Organism: Triplophysa dalaica; assembly: GCF_015846415.1. Lineage (NCBI taxonomy): Eukaryota > Metazoa > Chordata > Actinopteri > Cypriniformes > Nemacheilidae > Triplophysa > Triplophysa dalaica. The sequence continues at coordinate 11,122,330 of NC_079557.1, forward strand.
CGTCCTGTTGACCATGAAGGTCTGGGATCAGTCTTATCTCAACCGGCCAGAGAGTGGGGGTGTTTCCTTTATATGGTGATGCATGCATGATTCAGTCCTTCCTGTCACGCTGCTGTTTCCTCTCTGACCTCGACGCTCATTAATCCGATTGTTCCTCCTCCCAAAGTGATGCAAAACAGGTCTTCACTCTCCTGTTGCTTTAAGGCATGAAACACATGACTTACTGTAGTACGTGGTGCTTTATGCAGAAAAACAGACATTCATCAAGGTCCATGAAGTCTTATGGTCAGTGACGAAAGACAAACATATCTGAAAGACATTGGCTGAAAGGATCCTTGTTCCCACAGTTTCCGTTTATTTTGAAAGGGAAGAGCAATTTTCGGCTTCTCACTGAAAGTCGAGCACCTTCACGTAAATCTCCACATTCCGTTCGTCTTGGTATTTCCTCGTGTACATCCTGCTTTGATGTTCAGAAGCAAACACTTCCTCTCTGAACGCCAGAGCAATGTGTGATTCAAACAGCCTTTTACAACTATGCGATTTATCTTATTCTGTTTTTATTGCATTTGATAGGTGCAAAGTTTATACAGAGCCATTACCTGTTCAAGACGGCACTGAATGGCATACAATGTTCCCTTATAATCAAATTAAGGATATCAACAGCAAGTATGATGTACTGAAGAGTAAAAACAAGGTATGGGGATTTTTGCCATTTTCTGTAAGAGGTTTCATAAACAAATGAAGAATTACATCACATTTTAATATACATTACTATTTATTTTAATATAAATAACTATTTATTTTATTTAAATATTTAAAAGTCAAACTCTAATCATAGGTTTTTTTAAATGATGTTCACATTGCCTGAAGTTTCCTGTGTTTTGACTGAATGCATTATCATTTTTGTTGAGAGTCTGTCTAAACTGTGATCTGTAGAAAAATGCTGATTTGGTATAAAAGGAAAGCGAAGAACCATAATCTGCATGCATGTGTCTTCCATTTAAAAACGTAATGTCTGTTCAAAACTTGCCAGTTTTTCTCCCATAAAACGTTAAAAAACGTCTGTCACTGTAGTCTTTTTGCCTAAAGCTCCAATATATCTGTGAGAAATGTAATTGCACTTGAAAGCGATAGATATACAGTCCCATTTGCAGTCTCACGCCTCAGTCACCTTCAGTAGAGAACAGAGGCCAGTAAACACAGGGCAGCTGCTGCTTTGAAGGACTGAATGGTGCCGGAGGACTGAGTTCAGATTGTTATATATCAGTCCATCTGACTGAGCACACTAAAGCCCTCATAAACAGAACTTTCTCTCAGGCCTGTTCATGCACTGAATGTTGAGCGTATCAAGCCTGTTTTAAACGCATGACATGACTTTAAATGCTACATATGTGGAATATATATTGTGCTGCCTCATAAGTGTTGTCATCACTTAAAAATGCGTAATGAGACCCCAGAGAACTATGGGAACATGGCAGAGTTCACAAAGAGCTTGTTTTATTTCCACTGCAACACCACAGGGATAAATCTAGACTGACATCACACCGTAGTTGTTTTTTTTATCAAAGCTACTGTGTCTTTTACTCTCCGTCAAAGGGAAATGATAATTCACCCGCTGTTTATTTGTGGTATTCCTGTACAAGTGCTCTTTAATGTGACCATACTTAATTCTGTTGTAAAATTCTGGGTCAAAGTTAACCGCACATTCAACTGTAATAAGAAAAATGCCAGCAAATGTAATCCATCAGGTATAAGCATTGGTGGAAATGATAGAGATTCACAAAAGGTTTTTATCTATTTATATAGTTTTAAACCATAGATGCAGAAAATCCCTATATATTTATGTATAACATTTGCATAGCGTTTGGAGGCTATTATGTGGATGAAAATGGATTTGAAACCCCCCTCAGTTCCTCCGGTTCCCCCATTTTCAGCTCTAGGATTATAAACTGTAAATAGTTTGTCATTACCAAAACATACACTGTAGTGGTACGATAGATAGCCTTAATAATGTAGAATTCAAAGCTATGTCAGTTATTCCATTTCCAATTGTTTTCTTAATGTGTAATAGGTGTACATTTTGAAGTAGTTTTATTTATGGGTTGTTGGGAGTAGAAAGATGATGCTTTGCAGGGTAAATGTCATCCCAGCAGTCAATGACAAGCCCCCATTTAAAAGGTTGGGATTTGTTCTTGAATTCCTTTCTGTCACACCGTATAAATTTCCCAGCCTGGCGAATCCATCACAGACTGGTTAGAGCTCATCTCAAATTGTGCCTATAACCACAAAGAAAAAAACACTGAGGATAGGGAAGTGTCACGGAGAAACCTATTGAGTTATGAAGCTCCGCTAGCTTATATCCATACTCCAGATGTAGGATTTTATTAAATTTAATGGAAGTCTGAGGTGATTTGACATTTTTACGTTTATTCTAAATGTAACATACTTATTTTATTCCTGACTCAAAACATTTTCACTCAAGCTTGCGCATTAATTTGTGAAAAAATTGGTGTGGGGTTAGGGAACAAGACGTAATGTGTTAATTTCCTGAACTATTGTTTTCTAACATAAATGCGCTTTGTCCACTCCTGTAGACTATCAGCACTCTTGTTTTGAAAGCAGCGAATGTGTCCGGAGTCTACTCCTGTACAGCAAGAAATGAACTTGGGAGTCGGACTATGAGAATTCCTTTTTATGTGGATGGTGAGTGGATCCAGTATATTTGCAGTGGGGATGAGTCAAACATTTACAATCTCTAATTTGAATCTTGTGTTTATCAATGACAAATCAATTAAAATGTAAATATATGTCGTAAATTCCTCCGTGCACAAGCTGAATTACGCAATAAAGAAAACATGTGGTAGCCGGTGGGTATTTAGAGTACTTAAAGGGACATTCTGTCATTTTTTTCCTCCGCAGAACACTAAAGAAGATATTTCGAAGAATGTTGTTAACTGGCCCCCATTCACTTGCATTGTTTTTTTGTCCATGGTGAATGGGGCCAGTGGTGTTCGGTTGCCAACTTTCTTCAAATATTTTGTATTGTGCTCTGTGGAAGAATAAGGTTTAAAATGACAAGAGGGTGAGTAAATGATGACAAAATGTTCCTTTTTGGGTAAACTATCACTTTAAATCCTTATAGGAAGCAACATTTAACCTATAACAAACTACTAATCTAAATTATGAGCTCCAAATATCTAAATGGAAATAGTGGCTGTCCAGAGTAAAATCTGAAATTCAAAACCCTTCCCCTGAATTACGTAATGAAGAGCATGCCGGCCGTCAAAGCGTTCGAACATTGATGAGCGAACAAAGATACGCCAGAATGAACAGCAGTTGAGACGGATGGAACTTGAAAAATAAATTGTGCTATAAAAATTGTTCTGGCGACATGCCACTTGATATCCACCGTTTTATGCTCTGGCTCTCAACTCAGAAGAAAGCAGAAAGCCCAGGAGAATGTGCTGTGCAATGCAAGAGGTGAGGACGACTTTGCGCGCTCGCTGGAATGTCGCTCAGAAGGATGAAATAGTAATAACAGCTGTCTTCTCTGGTGGGACATAGATTGCTGTGAATAAACAAGTGTTTCTTGGGACCCCTGAGGGCCTGGCCTCAACGTGGCTCTTATTGTAGATCTTCAGGTCAGCCATCGATTTCGCCAACAACGTGCTTCCAATTAGGAGTGATGAAACAGGAAATAACTGCAAATCCGACATTCCTGGCATGGCAATGTGCAGCTTTGTGTTTGTAATATGGGCCAGAGCGGGACAACCTCTTTCAACAGCACATCTACGGCGCAGCTTTAGGACCTTTACGAGGCATATGTTTTGCGAGTTCGTCACGCTTTGTCCGACGTAGAATGCAGAGCACGTATGGAGAGCATGCAATGAACGCGCGTTGACATACGTGTTCGGTGAATTGATGTTTTCTCATTCAAGCTTGTAATGTCTTGTTTTCTTTTGTCCTCGTCAGATCACTCAAAACCTTTTGAGATTGAACCCTCAACCGCCATTGCAGGAGAGAATATAACGCTGACGTGCAGGGGCACCAGATTTCTGTTTGATAGGTTGAATTGGTATGATCCGCTGGGTGGCAGGGTACCCAGTAGCGAGACCATTCTTCGGATCAAACCTTACACTGTGTCTTTGTCAATCAACCTGCCCAATGTTTCCAGAAACCACTCACTGGGATATGAATGCCAAGCTTTAAATATAATCTCTAATAAAGTGGTCAACACAACATCTGTTTTAACTATTGATGGTGAGATTTTATATTTTCGTACTGTAAACGGCAACATACATTACATGACTGTGTGAGATGCATATGTTATAGATCAGAATGAAACTGGTGCATCCTCAGAAAATAAAGTCATATTTCAGCCCCAAAAAACGATATTACTTAAAGATAATAATTGAAATGATGCATTGTGGTGATTTTTCCCCAAATTGCCATTAATACGGTAAACATACATTCCTTAACTTTTCATTCCTTGTAACGTACAAAGGTACTTATACATTATAGCTATTATCATTGTAAATATGACTTTTTCATGATATTTTTCATAACCAATGAGTTTTACATTTGTACATGATATGAGGCTTATGTTGCCGCATACATGTATATTTAACAAAATCTCTCAAAATGACACACTGTTTAACTCTTTGTAATCTAACAGAGAGGCAGGTTCCCTGGCTCATGCAGAATCTGACCAATCAGGACGTGAACAGCAGCAGCACCTTGATGCTGGCTTGTTTGGCTTATGGTGTGCCAACACCTTTTATCACATGGTACAAAGACAAGACTCCCGTCACGGCAGGACCAGGTGAGGAGCCATTTGACATCTAAATCATGTTAATAGTAATCTGTTGTTCTCACAGATTGATTACATCCTTGACAATGAGACTATAAAATGATAGATGATTAGATAACAACTGCTTTAAGTAATGTTAAATAATGCTTTAAAATTCTTAGATAATAGTAAATGTAAAAATATGTCCTGCAATACTTTTAATAGAACGTTAAAAAAAATCCTCAGTGTTTAAGTATTTCTAAGGTAAATACAAGAAATGATGTTGCGTGGGCTTTAAGCTGAAAATTAAAGTCAGTTTAAGGGCAAAATTATTACATTTTGCAATTACGTTTTGATCAAAAAATATTATTTAGGCTGACATACTGCGACGTGGAGAACCGCGTGATAAAGACTGTAAAATGTAAAGGTCTATTTGGATTTCATGTCTATGTAATTACAATAGGCATACTATCTGCAGTTTGGCTCATCCAGTCAAAACTAAAACAAACTGTTTTCATATATTAGACATAAAAATCTGTTTAAATATATTGGTTTATTTATTTGATTTATCTTCGTTCGTTTTCAGGAATCTCTCTTAAAGTCAATGGGACCCTGACTATCGAGAGGGTGAAAAAAGACGATGAGGGCATGTATGAATGTCACGCCAGCAATGCTGAAGGTGTAGCAATATCCAGTGCTGTCATTACAGTAGTGGGTACGTACTGATATGATTCCTCTAATTTAATCATCACTTTTATACTGTAAAACATAGTTTGTATCATTGACAAATTTGGAATAATAAACAGACAAATGATCCAGTTAAAGACTTCAAAATCTCAGCAGCTCTGCTTATAAATTTCCACACATTGACCTAATAGGGACAAATCGCTTATTTGGGTACTACATTGAATGACTATTCAATGAGAAAGTGTGTCCGAAGCTACCAGACATACCATTCAAATTCCAGACCCCCTTTTATGATAGAGGCCTGGGAGTTGAAGTCAGGGTCCGCTCACGAGGAGGTTGACCTCTTCACAGTCTTTGTAGAGGTTCATTAATGATCGGCGGGAGATCTCTTTAAGAAGGCACAGGGGTTTTGGATCCTGCGGCAGGCTTAGGGGAACAGTTATGGTCAGCTAACATGCTCTTATTGGTCCTTTCCAAAAATAAAAATCCCCAAACACATACTGTACATCTCTATTCTTGTCCAGTTCTGTTCTGTTATTCTGGCCTCTTATCATGTAAGGCATTCGGCATAACCCAAGCAAAACATGCCCTTCTAAGAAAACAGAATGTGCATTCTTTATCCTTCCCTTTTGGAAATGAAAATTCCTTGTTCTGTATGTAGTATGTATACAGTTATGGAAGCAGTCATTGCACGAGTTCATGATAAATGAAGCTGAGTGAACCAGACCCCTATCCAAATAAACAAAGGCGTGCTCTCTTGTAATATGTATACAGTTTGTCAGTGTAAATGAGAAATGAAGCCCACTCTTAAAATATCAAACTGGGTCAAATGTCTCAAAACTAGATACATTTGCTTACAGTATAGATGCAGAAGTAAACAATTCTAAACAATTTACATGATTCACATCTGATGGTTTAGCTTTTAATAAATGGTATGTATGGTATGACTTGGTACACATGTACAGATATTAGTAAAAACAATATCATAAATATATGTACAAATAACGTGCGTAGCATGCGTATTTGTGGTGAATATTGTACACATGTATGTACACACAGGAGAAGAGGGTAAACCCAATATTGAGGTGATCATCTTGGTCTGCACCGGGGCAGTTGCAACATGTCTGTGGATCATGCTCATTCTGTTTATCCGTAAATTAAGAAAGGTAAGTTAACTCTTATTGTACTTCCAGCTGGACTGGACTCATGTGTACTCATAGATGTTGACTCCAGTGAACTATATGTGCTTTAACATTGGCTCTCATGCAATCTAATTGTTTTGCTTTGCTCAAATGTTTATTTTTATATCATCACTGTCATCATAAGGTGCTCGCAACTGATGTAAAGTGTATTATTATTTTTGCAATCATTTCTTAGTTCTATCGCCTGTGGGTGGTAGATACCAGGGTCACAGGACCCTAATAAAACTATAAATGTTTTGTATCTTTACTATTGTACTTAACAAGAACTCAATCTGTTCTATTAGCCAAGTTCAGCAGATTTAAAGACGGGGTACCTGTCCATCATCATGGACCCCGACCAGATTCCTCTAGATGAGCAGTGCGACCGTCTGCCCTATGACAGCAACAAATGGGAGTTCCCAAGAGACCGCCTGAGACTCGGTGAGTTCAATGTTTCATTCACTTTAACAATAAAAAAACACGGTTTCATTGTGTTTTTAGAATTTATATATAATATTATATTATATATGTAATAATTAAAGAAGTAAAAAAGGCAATAAAGGCAATTTTCCCCTATATTGCCTCTATTCTACGGATTATTGTCTGATTATGGTGAGCACCAGCCTCGTTTAAATTTTCCAAAGAAAATATTACGCTATTATTTATCAGTGACCCGCTTCTGTCGTTCGCTCTTAAATGCCCCATGAATCTTTAACGGAGGGGCAGCCGGGAACCCTGAACCCCAGCAGGCTGTTTTAATTACAGACTCACATCATGTCTGACAGGCCATCATGACTGATTTATGAGCCCCCGGGGTACAGCAAGTTCATATAGACACTCTCTCTTTCTGTTTTTCTCTTAAACAGGTAAAACTTTGGGCCATGGAGCATTCGGGAAAGTTGTAGAGGCCTCAGCGTTCGGCATTGACAAGCTGTCTACTTGCAAAACCGTGGCTGTGAAAATGCTAAAAGGTACCTGGTATATATGAGTGATTATTCAATCGATCCCCATTCCATCACTTTTATTTCAAATTGTAATTTACTATATTTTTTTCAATTGAATTTTACAAATTTACATTTCACAAATGAAAGATCTGATCTTGTCCTTGATCAAAATTGGTGAAAAATTAAGGGAATGTAAATAAAAAATACAATAAAACAATCATCTTTATATAACCAGATAAGCAGAATACAACACCAAAACGGAAAGAAAAGAGAACCTGTCCTGTCCAAACGTGTCCGTGTGAGGATAACAGCAGTTGTTCAGATTATTGTATGTTGCTACATGATAGTCCGCAGATATGAAACCTCGGACAAACGGACATCAAGTTCAAAAGTGAATGTGCAAATACTCACGTAGGATTTATTAATGACCCCTGAACAGATGTTGATTAAATCACACTGACCCAAAACCAACAACGTTCATCTTTTGTAATTGGTTAATGATTGCTATCATAGTACTGATGCATTCCAACGTGTCAAATACAAGACGATATTGAATATTGAACAACAATTAAATGTCCCATAGGGACTAATGTTAGGAACTGAACAAATATTTGGATGTAGTAGGTGTAGTCCTCTTGAGGTTGTGCTTGTTAAACTAGCTTTAACATCTGTTTGTCGGCAAAGCTCTGCTCTGGTGGTGATGTTATGTCTGCTCTTGATAAATCTGCCGAGTCTTAGATGCACATTTATTACTGTCAGTGTATTAATCTTTACTGTGCAAGACTGTTTCCTCTTTTCACACCAGGTCAGTTTGTAATGAAAAGTAGTTCTACAGTGTTTTACAGAATGTGTCGTGGCTGACTGTACGCTCTTTAACACTAAAATTGTTATTATAAATTTAGCGTTAATCCATACTCAGTTTGGTGTGATGAATGATCATTGTGCTGGTTTCATAGATCGTCTTGATATTCCTCTAGGAACAGTCACTTTGAAGTGTCTTTGCTGTAAATCATGTACGAATTACTGCTGAACGCTAAACATACCTCTTGTATGTCAATTTGATGGGTCTAAACCGCAGGAAACCTGACGTGTTAGAAAAACAGCCACCCAGTCTGACTCCGTGACCTCAGAGGGTCACCAGCATAGTGATCCTGACCCACATATTTCCCTCGCATGATGAGCAAAATACTTTGAAACTGGAAAAGGACCGTTTCTTTTGTTCAGCTCTTGTAGAAATGTATGCCAACGTGTTCTCCAGATGTTTATCTCTGCGGACTCGGCAGAATTTAGTCAGCATGTAATGTTGTCTGGAAAAGGTTTCTTTAAACCGTTTCAAGCTTCAAACATTCATTTTTTATTGTTATTTTTGATGTGTAAACAAATGTTTATGCTGATAATAAGGATGGTATAAAAGATCATTTTTTGTATGCTGGAAAGATTTATCAAAATAAATTATATTATACTAAAATAATAAGAAAGGAACATATACCAACAAAAATGTATTTCAAATCCAAAAATGTTTCACGTTTCAATTCCATTTTTGATATAGTCCCAGTAGGTAACATAAGTGAATGTTATGCTTATGCTAATAATTTAAACGATTTTATGACTGAATAAAGTTCACCTGAAAACACCAATTTTAAAGGTCCAATTTTTTGGAGGATCTATTGACAGAAATAAAATATAATATACATAACTATGTCTTCAGAGGTGTATAAAGGCCTTACATAATGAAGCGTTATGTTTTTATTACCTTGATTGAATGAGATATTTCTCTCTTCATACACCGTAGGTCCCCTTACATGGAATTCACTATGTTGTTTCTACAGTGGCCCTAACAGGACAAACTGCTCTAAGTGCGTGTTCTGTAAAACGTTATCTCATTCAGCACAGAATTGAAACATGACAATTTTTTTCTAATTCTGTGTCAGCCACCATAATGCTTTAATTCAATTTGCAACCTTAACACTAGATGTCGCTAAATTTCACACACTGGACCTTTAAGGCCAGTAAAAAAAGGCTAGTCTTTAAAAATAGGATGGAATAAAAGCAACAGCATATCAGCCATTCCACATAAATTTATAAATATCAGTTTTTAGCGCAAAATAATTCAAACAAAAATCCAAAAGACATTTCATTAACTTTTTATTTGTTTGTTTGTTTTTCTTTGCCCTTGACTTTTTTGGTCACTCTCAATAGTGGGAGCTACGAATAATGAGTGCAGGGCTTTAATGTCTGAACTGAAAATTCTCATCCATATTGGTCATCATCTCAATGTGGTCAATCTGCTGGGAGCGTGCACAAAGAGAGGAGGTAAGAGGATAATTAAACTTTAATTTGTGTTTTTCCATTTTTAAATCTCTTTGTGCTTACATTAATTTTTCTTTATTATGTGTGGTCAGGTCCACTTATGATAATTGTGGAATATTGCAAGTATGGAAACCTTTCAAACTATTTGAGGAGTAGGAGGGGTGACTTTGTGGTTTACAAGGTAAGCAGCAGATGTAAATTTTTTTGCCATTTTGCACAGTTTGAAAATGTTCACACGCACATATTTATGTATATTGCGACTGAATATGTTGTAATATGAACAGTCTCAGGACGGCAAGGCCCTGCGTTCCAGTTCAGGGTGTGATCTGAGCGAGCTCATCAAGCGCAGATTGGAGAGCGTGGCCAGCACCGGAAGTTCAGCCAGCTCTGGCTTCATTGAAGATAAGAGCTACTGTGACTCGGAGGAGGAAGAGGAAGGTAGCGGCTGAATGTCTTCCTTCCCTGTCCTCCCCCCTCTTTACCCCGCTCTCACCTCCACCTCACCCTTTCTTCTCTCAAGACTCGGCTGATTGATTTCCAATCTCGATCTGATACGTGGCTTCCTTGGGGATTCATAAATACAACTGACATTTTTTAAGAGCCACTGTCACCCGCTGTGCTCAGAGCTTTTTTTAATTTCCTGCTCCAGTCTTCTGCGGCTGCGTTGGGTCGTGTTGTGCCGTGCATGTTATTTCTGTTTCCACAAACTGTTTACTCAGGTGGACGACCCACCCAAAAGCCCCCCGCTTGAGTTTCATTGACAAACTGCACGTTTCAGTCTGTGTCTAAAGAGAGAAGGCATGTTCCATTGTGTCTAGGTTAAAAGGATGTGTCTGTAGTAAACAGCAGGATCATGCGGCAAAAATATTATAATCTTATTAAGACATTGAGAGCAGATCAAACAAAGATCATCATCTAAATCACTTTGATGGATGGCTTTAGATAATAGTTATTGATTAGTATTTAAAATGTTTTATGTGATTGTTTTGTTTAATTAATTTAACAGATTATTTCAAAATCATATTTTATTTATTATTAACATACATTATTGTCAGATATTACTTTAAAGATACAGTTCAAAAGGAAAAACCCTTTGAATGAGCAAAAATGTTTCCTTTAAACTTTTGATGGTTTGTTAAAGTGACAGTTCACCCAAAAATGAAAATTCTGTTATCATTCACTCAGTCCTTGTCATTTCAAATTTGGAGGGCTTTCTTTCTTCCACAGAACACGTTGGTTTTATCCATACGATACAAGTATGGGTGCCAATGCTGTTCGGTTACTAACATTTTTCAAAATGTCATCTTTTATGTTCTGCAGAGGAAAGTCATACAAGTTTACAATGATAAAATGGGGAAATAAATAATGACAGAATTTTCTTTTTTTTGTGAATAATCCCTTTAATTTCGCGTACAGTATGAAAATAATTATCCGTTTACATGTCAAAAAAGACAGAATTTGTAGTTTAAATGCTTTTCAAAAAGTCTTCAAAGTGTGCCGTATTCATAGAAAGTAAAAAGTAAATGATTCTTAGAAAATCAGTTTGTTTTGATTCCTTTGCATACCAAACATTTCATAAGTCTATGGTTCTGATTTAACTGCTAATACCCTCTCAACCTTCTCATGCAGAGCCAGAGGATTTGTATAAGAAAGTGCTCACACTGGAGGACTTGATTTGCTACAGCTTTCAAGTGGCTAAAGGGATGGAGTTCTTGGCATCGCGAAAAGTAAGACTTGCCCGCTTGACTATTAATTGTTTCATGAATAATGAAGCACTAACCCTTAGGATGCCGTGTGTTCAGAATTGTTTCTGACAGTTCATTGTTTCCATTCTAAATAGTTTAATCAGTTTTAGCTCTTTGTTTTAGTGTAATACGTCTTGTAATCTCTTTATCTTGGCAACTCATAAAGATGTTTTGTTTTAAATTCTAGGAAAAGAACCCAAATCGTTTTATTGATCCAAAACTGTGATTAATCGTCTCATCCACACTCATTTCCAACCATCTAACACATGAGATTAACTGCGACATACTAAACATGCAGCGTGCCGTATGCGGTTTAATTTCACCTAAGGTCAAAGTTTCCCTCGTGGAAGTTGCACATGTTCTGCATTATCACAGCTTTCCATCATTTGCTCCACCTGACAGCGCAACGCCACACATGGTTCAAATAAGACACTTTCAAAACATAAATGAGCCAAAAACAGACACATTATATCTATTACTACAATAAAGGGATTGCGGAGAATTAAGATGATTGTTTAATCTGATTGGATGTTTCTTTAACTTTTTCAAGTGTATTCACCGCGATCTGGCCGCACGTAACATCTTGTTGTCTGAAAACAACGTCGTGAAGATTTGCGATTTTGGACTCGCCAGAGACGTATACAAGGACCCGGATTATGTCCGCAAAGGAGACGTAAGTGTTGAATTTGATCCAGTGTGACGGATATAACGCTATTTGGTAATTCACAGTTAGAAAGTGTATATTTTACACAATCAACCTTTCAAAACTGTTTTGTGTGAAGTACAAGAATGATATCAGTGCACAAGTATTGGCATGGCTAATGTTTTTAAGAAAAACGATATAATAATTATTTAATGCCAAGAGTCTTTGGCGTACTTTGTGTCATATTAGACGTCCTGATAATATTATTCTGGGTTAAGATGTTTTCTTGTGGTCAAGCGCAAACCAAGACCTCATACAGATTTGACCTCTGTAATGAAATCTTCGTTTTTGCGTTACTCAAACAGGATACATGGGTTTTAACCTGGTATCTCAAACTTTTTTCACAGGCCCGACTTCCCTTAAAATGGATGGCACCAGAGGCAATATTTGACAAGGTGTATACCACTCAGAGTGATGTGTGGTCATTCGGAGTTCTTATGTGGGAGATCTTCTCTCTGGGTAAATACCAAGCTGTCCCTTGAGAATATAACTCAAATACTTTATGTTCATTTATTTACAGGGAACGCAGACACAGAAATGCTCCATCAGTTTATTACATCAGGATATTAGATGGTTCAAGAATTTACAAGAATTAGGCTTAAATGCTTCAATGTTTTCTTGCACTCTGTGGTCTCTTATCACAAGAACATCTACATTAAGTATTTACGTTAGAAAAAGAAAGCTTTTATTAATTTGCCGTACATTTCTTGGAACAATTAAGGCTCTGATTTATTCCACGAAACAAAGTTTTCATTTCTTCCTTCTATAAAGGCGTCTCTCGGACATTGTTTGTTTGCTTTACCAGTCCGCTACGTTTAACACCAAAGCAAAAAGCCTAGACAGAAATCAGCAGCCATTTCAAAGTTAAACACATGGAGTATGAAGGCAGCGCTTCACATGCTGTGATCCATCCGACGCTGGTCCACAATCAAAGACACCTGGCAGAACACGGGCCGCTCGTGAGGTGCCCTGCGCTATCAACCTCCACCAGATGGAGCGGGCAATAACTGTCAGCTGCTGTTAAATTTTCCTCCGGGAACAAAATGGATTGCGCTGTCCACTTGAGAAAAACAATCTGTGCCACAACATCTGTGAACGTCAACTACTTTTTATAATCACAAGTTCAGGTTGTAAAGTAGATGTTCCCCCCTGCATTATCCTTTACCCGCCTTAAATTGCAAAGACATAGTTACCAGGCAGCATTTAATGTAGATGCTTCCTCTCTCCGTAAATGTTCTGTAAGCTTTAATGGTATATTGTGCATTGTGTCTGTGGTGGTTTTGCCCTTAAAAAGCTAAAGTTCACACCATGAGTCTACTCTGAGCAATAATTTGAATTTCAACAAAATGTAGTCTAAAGTCATAATAATAATAATAAACTTTTATTAATAAAGCACTTTTTATACATAAAATGTAACTCAAAGTGCTTCACAGGTTCAAAAACAGTTAAATATTAAAAATTACATAATATAATAATGATACAAAGGACACATTTTAAGGCTCATTTTAAAATGTAAACATTTCATTGGATTGTATTGATGGGTTCAAAGTAAAAACTATAAAGAAGTGTTACTGGGCATACGTGTTTTTGTTTACCAAACTTAACGTCCAGTACACATCCACAAAGAATAATGTCCCTGTAGATTATTTCTGAAAACAAGCAAAAGAAATTAACAAATAAAATATTTCAAGTTAGCAAGTTAAATGTCTAGCCAGTAGACTTTAAATTTTTTACATTTACATTTATGCATTTGGCACAGGCTTTTATCCAAAATGACTTATATTGCTTTTTATCCTATACATTTTACATGTGTCATTGCAATCCCCTGGTTTCAAACCCACAACCCTGCATTGTTAACGCAATGCTCTTACCACTGAGCCACAGGAAAGACTTTTTGGGTCACCAGAAGAACCACTTGGTTAAACTTAAATGGGATAAAGTTAAAAGACCCATTCAACAAATTGTTTGTTTAATACAAATATTATGCAATTAAATATAAATAAGTATATTATTAGCAACTAGCCAGGGGTGCGTTTCCCGAATAACGGCACAACTTTCTGGTTAACCACCACCATAGTACGATGCATCGATTGAGAAACTAACTATCTACTCACGACAATTTACAGAAAACATAGTAACTTTGTTGCTCACCTGCCGTTTGAACCACATTGGTTGATGTCACATAGGTGGTGGTCATATTATTGCGGTAAATAATGTACGCTGCTTCTAAAAACTATTTTGCTATCACATTTTTGCTCTCTGTTGTTTTCTTTCACGGTATATAATTCATTCATAAATTCCTTTCTACATCACTCCGCCCAGGGTTTCCCCAGGTATGGTTAAGGCGTATGCGCAAAAAACAATGTTTCTACATTTGACAAACTAACAGATGTAAAATTGAATTTGTATAATATTTACTAGTTGTATAGTTTATATAATATTATAGTTGACAAACTATGCTTTTGGAAAACCCACCCCAAACCGGTCAACAAACACAGACTGGAATTTACTTCCAAAGAACTTTCTCACCTTTCCTAGAAATACTTTGTACAGGTTTGCATTTCATCTGGGCTGAAATGCAACCAGAAACCTCAATAAAATTCCCCAAATGTATATTCACCCTATTACTGCCTTGATTTTGTTGGTTTAAAATAGATGAACAGGAAAAGTTTAGAAAAATGATTATTGCTACTTGATAGTGTTGAGACTAAACGTTGCATTGCGCCCAAAGTACACTCGGGTGCTTTGTGTTGTGGATTTGGGTTTCTCATCTGTTTTTCTAGGCACTCCGCATCTACAGCTTCTCGTTCCCAACATTGCAGGAGATTTTGAGCCCTATTTATATATTTGTTTTTAATGACTACCTAATCTATGTCAGAGGGGGATTTAGATGACAGTTTAATGAAAGATTGACCCTCTTGGAGATCTGTAGTTATGCCACGCATATTTTAGCAGACATCAAATATTATTCAAAGGCTTTTGGTCAGGAACATACAAATATTATTTCACGTCCTTTTGCAAGAGCGCAAAAGAGTCTGCAAAACCATGCCGTCCAAAGCTGTTTACATGGAAACTAGTCGACGGTCTTTATCAGGAGACCAAACAGCCCCGCTGATGCAGACTGTGATATATCCAACTCTCTTCCATTGATCTCTCTGTGCTTCCAAGCCACTTCACAGTTTAGTGTGTTTCTCGTCAGACCCTTTGAAGTGGCCAATGCTCTGTTTCATGGATGGGTCTTGATAACCCCACTATTCTCTTTTTTCTCACCAGGCGCCTCTCCGTACCCCGGCTTACACATTGATGAGGAATTCTGCTGCCGATTGAAGGAGGGCACCAGGATGAAAGCTCCCGAGTACTCCTCCTCCGAAATGTAAGAATGCCTATGAGACTTGATTCGTCAACAATATCTCCATTTATAGAGTATAATGACTACTAAAGTAAGTCAACTCTTCAGGATTGTTAGCAAAAGCCTGCACTTTTTCAAACGAAAATCATTTTCTATAGTTACAGTCGAAAAGAGAAGCAGTATCCCATTTCATTGCTTTGACACGAGACCGAGCACTAAATGGAAACAGGACAATTATTTAGAGAGTGGAAGAAATGGCAACTTCTGATTGGCAGCTAGTTTATAGTGCACTTGATGGGTGTTAGGGATCCATTACTCACTAACACCAATGAAGCGGAAACTGAAGCTCACATTAAAGGCTTCGGTGTACCTACACAGCATGGGGGGGCCGAACACAGTGGCAGGACCCCGGGCATCAGACAGGCAAACCCACAGGCGAGTTATCCCGTTGTGGTTACGGGGGTTAGAGACCCAGCAAAACCACAATCCAATGTTTTCTGATGTAACAAGATATGAGAGGAAAGGTCGCAGTATAGGTTTGAAATGCGGAAAGGAAGTGGAGTGGACAACTTCGGATTTGGGTTGCACGTAAATGGAAAAAATATATCAGAGAGAGGCCTTCAGTTTTAACTCTGACTCTATAGTATCCAATGTCGTATACATTTGGAAACCCGAACTGAGCACTTACGTTTTATTACAGCTGGTGATGTGATTTGTCGCATGTTGGCAATCACACATGCAATCACATACCAAGTCCAGCCAATTGCACATAATAACGGCCCATTACAGAATGTGATTGGAGATGACCAGGAAAATGCAGTCCAGACCTCATGCTTTAAATGTGATGAATCTGGCCGCATGCAACCCTCCCAACCTCACGACCACAGCCTGGTGCCGTGTTATATAACTCAAACCCAAATCTTTACATACAGCTTCAAAGAATGCGTTAACTAAGATAAGGAGTAAATGTAATAAACTGCATCGCCTGCTCGACTCAGCACTGATTGCACGACCCCCACGTGCGCCGTTCTTCAACAAAGTAGACACGTTGATAAAGTTATGTGCTGACCTCAGGGTTAAACAGCACTTTATCCATGACCCTGAGAGTGGCCCTGACCCCATCTGCCCTGAGTGATGAAAAGGATGAAGCGGTGAATTGATTGAAGGGTACATCAACGTGTGGAGCTTACGTATTGTTTTATCCAGATTTATCCACTCTGAGAACTTAAACAAATATGATAGACTTAAAGGTGCAACGTGTGCATTTTTGGAGGATTTTCACAGAAATGCAATAAAGTATAAATAACTTTGGCTTCAGAAGTCTATTAAGACCTTACATAATGAAGCGTTATGTTTTATTACTTTAGAATGAACTTTTGCTATCTACACACAGCGGGTCCCCTTGCATTGATTTCGGCATGTCGTTTCTACAGTAGCCCTAAATGGACTAAATCGTTCGGCAAAGAAGCGAAAACGTGACGACATCTGAGTTCTGTGTCAGCCGCAGTAGTGCTTCGAAGGGAAGGGGTGGAGCGAGCCTTCGGACGCAATTCGCAACCTCACCGCTAGATGCTGCTTATTTTCATACACCGGATCTTTAAAGGGGTTGTATGATAGGGCCAAAACGAATATTATTGTTTGTTTTAGACGTAATGCAATGCGTATACATGATTTAAGGTTAAAAAAACTGCATTTTCCACAAACCGTGTATGTTTGTATCTCCTCTTTGCTCCGCCTCTCTGAAACGCGCAGATTTTTTACAAAGCTCATCGCTCTGAAAAGCAAGGTGTGCTATGATTGGCCAGTTAACCAGTGCGCAGTGATTGGTCGAATACTGCAAGCGTGTGACGGCAATGTAACGCCTCTTACCATAATTGATGAACTGACGTAGATTTGTGGGGGTGTGGTTACACGAGGCGTTTCAGGCAGGTCTGGGTGAGCATTCGCTTTTAAATCTTTTCTCAACTCAACTCAACTTTATTTATATAGCGCTTTTTACAATTTTCATTGTTACAAAGCAGCTGTACATGAGACACATTTAATACAAGTATGAATTCTAAAGCAGCCCCCCCGGCCAGGCAGATAGTGCAAAACAATATGCAAACGGTGGTGAGGAACCCAAAACTCCCATCGAGAAAAAAAACCTCAGGGGAACCCAGGCCCAACCAGGGGATTCCAGTTCCCCTCTGGCAAAAGCTGCTGCCTCTGCACAAGCTCAACAGTGCTTGCACAACAAGGCTTAGTAAAAATATAAAAATTAAGGATTAAAGATTATCATTAACAATCTAGTAGCATTTGAAATGTTGTAGGAAAAACAAAGTTGTCGCGTCCTTTATCCAGCTCTATCCTCTTAGCACTTGTCAGGTCACCGCTTTCCATTCTCAGCTCTGCCATCAGGTCTGGGCATGAACTGCATCCTGCGGTAACCTTGGAACAAAGAGACAAGACTGGCTGAGAGTAGAGTACTGTTCTGCACTCTTTGATGCAACAAGTGCATCATTTGTTGTTGGATGTGTTCCTGGTTCCGGTTGATCTAGATAATGCAGCCTAAATCCTCTGAGGATTAATATTATGGAGGTGTAGTGTATGCAAGATTAAAAAGATGAGTCTTTAGTCTAGATTTAAACTGACAGAGTGTGTCTGCCTCCCGGACCGTGCAGGGAAGAATATTCCAAAGTTTAGGCGCTAGATAAGAAAACGATCTACCACCTGCACTTGATTTTGAAATTCTAGGTATTACCAACTGACAGGACCCCTTAGAGCGTAATGTACGTGGAGGTCTGTAATACAATAGAAGTTCATTCAAATACTGCGGCGCTAGACCATGTAGGGCTTTATAGGTAATAAGCAAGATCTTAAAGTTAATGCGATGCTTTATAGGTAACCAGTGCAAGGTTGACAGAACCGGGGTTATATGCTCATACTTTTTTGTACGTGTAAGAACTCGAGCTGCCGCGTTTTGAACCAGTTGCAGTTTTTGTAATAGGCCCGCAGGGCAACCACCTAGAAGTGCATTACAGTAATCTAGTCTTGATGTCATGAATGCATGAATTAATTTCTCTGCATCTGAAAGTGACAGTATATGACGTAATTTAGATATATTCTTAAGATGGAAAAATGCAATTTTACAGGTGTTTGCGACATGGCTTTCAAATGAGAGAGTACTGTCGAATACAACGCCAAGATTCTTAGCTGATGACGAGGATTTTATGGAGCATCCGTCAATCGTTAAGCAGTATTCTTGGTTGTTACGCATAGCAGTTTTCGGTCCAGTAAGTAACACTTCTGTTTTGTCCGAGTTTAGTAGTAAAAAATTGTTACTCATCCACATTTTTAAGTCAACTATGCAATCCTTTATTCGATGAAACTGCTGGGTTTCATGAGGCATCGAGGAAATATAAAGTTGAGTATCATCAGCATAACAGTGAAAGCTAATTCCGTGTCGCTTTATTATATCTCCTAGAGGTAGCATGTATAATGCGAAGAGCAGGGGTCCCAAGACTGAGCCCTGTGGTACACCGTACTGGACTTGTGATTTGCGGGACACCTCATTGTTTATTGCTACAAATTGAAAACGGTCGGATAAATAAGACTTAAACCATTTCAATGCTATTCCGTTAATGCCAACGTAATTTTCGAGTCTATGTAGAAGTATGCTGTGGTCAATGGTGTCAAATGCAGCACTGAGGTCTAGCAGCACCAATAACGAAATACAGCCACGGTCAGACGCTAAAAGCAGATCATTTGTAACTCTGATCAAAGCAGTCTCTGTACTGTGACATGCTCGAAATCCAGACTGGAATTCATCATTAATGTCATTCCTTTGGAGGAAGGAGCATAATTGAGTTGAAACTACTTTTTCCAGAACTTTAGATATAAAAGGTAAATTCGATATAGGCCTGTAATTCCCTAGTTCTTTAGGGTCGAGTTTGGGTTTTTTTAAAAGAGGCCTTATAACAGCCAACTAAAATGCTTTAGGCACATGTCCTAATGTCAGAGATGAGTTAATAATACTAAGAAGAGGATCTATAATTTCTGGGAGCATTTCTTTCAGTAGTTTTGTAGGTATAGGGTCTAGCATGCATGTTGATGATTTAGATGATCTAATGATTTTAGACAGTTCATCGTGATCTACTGTAGAAAATAATTGCAATTTCTCCTTAGGGGTGCTGTAGTTAGTTTGTTCAGCGGATTTCACTACAGGTTGCATTGTTATAATTTTTTCTCTTATATCTTGGATTTTACTCGTGAAGTAGTTCATAAATTCATCACTGTTATGCTGATAATCAGAATCTGACGTCGATGACAACTTATTTTTTGTTAATTTAGCCACGGTGTTAAATAAGAACCTAGGGTTATGATGGTTTTCCTCTATTAGTGTTGAAAAGTAGGCGGATCTAGACGTTTTTATTGCATTCCTGTAATTTCGAGTACTATCCTTCCATGCTATACGAAATACCTCTAAATTCGTTTTCTTAAAGTTGCGCTCCATTTTACGGGATGCCTTTTTTAGAGTCTGAGTGTGTTCATTATACCACGGTGTTGGGCTGCTATTTTTAATTTTCTTTAAACGCAGAGGAGCAACTGTGTCTAATATTTCCGAGAAAGTAGAGTTAAAATTTTCAATAGTAGTGTCAAAATCGTCAACGTTATTACTCATGCTAGATATTTTAGACAATTCAGGCAGATTATCGAGAAACGCATCTTTGGTAGTTGAAGTGATCGTTCTACCATATTTGTAACAAGGAGTTTGATTTGCAGCCGTAGGCCAGTGAAGCAAACATAATATCAGATGATGATCCGAAATATCTTCACTCTGCTGAACGATTTTAACATCGTCCACATTTATACCATAAGAAAGTATTAAATCTAAAGTATGATTACGAAGGTGAGTGGGTCCTGACACATGTTGACTAACGCCCATGGAGTTAAGAGTGTCTTTGAAAGCCAGTCCCAAGGCATCTGTATCATTGTCTACATGGATATTAAAGTCACCGACGACAAGGACTCTATCTGCGGCCAGTACTAGTTCTGATAAGAACCCACCAAAATCTTTAATAAAATCTGTGTGGTGCCCTGGAGGCCTATATACAATAGCTAGAATAAATTTTAAAAATGTTTTGTCCTTAGTATTAGGTGTCGATACGTGAAGTACCATGACTTCAAAAGAATTGTATTTAAAATTAGACTTCTGAGAGGTAATAAAAGAATTATTGTAAAGTGCAGCGACACCTCCCCCTCTACCTTTTAGACGAGGCTCGTGTTTATAGTAATAATCATGGGGAACGGATTCATTTAGAGTAATAAAATCATCTGGCTTTAGCCATGTTTCTGTCAAACAAAGCATGTCTATTTTATGATCGGTTATCAAATCGTTAACAAAAAGTGCTTTATTTGAGAGAGATCTAATATTAAGCAATCCGAGTCGTAACAGCTGATTATCTGTATTTTGTTCATGTTTGATTTGTTTAACGTTTATTAAATTACTTTCAAGAGGTTTACGCAATATCTTATGTTTGCTAATCCGGGGGACAGACACAGTCTCTATTTTATGTTGTTTGTAAGAAGGGATTATTACATGTTGTATATTTTGTGTATTCTGTAACTTTTGTAACGAAACTTTCATTTTTGCAATTTTACGTGTCTTATACATGCATGGGCAACTTATAACACAACAAAGACACAGAAAAACACGTGTTCGCGCCATATGACCCCTTTAACATCTTCGGCATAGTATATTTTCAAGTTATATGTAAAACTGTGCTGTATGTGTGAGGCTTCTGGATGTTAAACATCCTGGTTTATCCTTGATTTGACGGAAACCGCCAGTCTGCATTTTTCTGGCCTTCCTGTTAGTGTAAGGAGTTCTTCCACCTGGATTCATTATAAAAGTCCTGTTTCCTCCAGCTAATCTCATTCGCAGCGTAAGACGAACGCCTCCCGTCTAATGACTACTAAACCCAGATGGATAAATGAGGTAATTAGTGTAAGGAAGTGTAGGAAGTAATGAGTCAAGTAGTACAGTAGTGTTTCCATGCCCCAAACTAGCCTGATCTTGTGCCATTCAGAAGGGATAAGAGAATATAGTGGCTAACAGGATTTATTTATATAAAGACCAGTGAGAGTTACAGTCTAAACAGGATGGTGTTCAATCGTCACCCGTGATCATTTACTCAAATGCTCGGAGCTCACTGCTGGTACGCCCCAATGAACCTTTAGCCTTCAGCTAACCTAACGCAGTAGGAGTCACTACAAGATCTAATAAGAGACCTCAGACGTCCCTGATGAGGAGAGGTGCTGACAGGTCCCCTAAAACAGAAGGAAGTTCCTCTCAACACCACTGAAAGCAAAAATGGCCAGCTTTACTCGCCATGTCACGCTGCAAATATTATTGATGACTGAAATAATTGGATAAAGCCCAGTTTTGTGGATGTCAAGGCAGAGAGCATAATTCATGAGAGTTTGTGTGGTCGCTGAAGAAGGACTAATGTTAATATGTAATACCCTGTTTATGTTCAAAGGAATCTTGTGTTTACCTCCTGATGAAATTGTTCATTTGTTCTTTATAGATATCAAACCATGTTAGACTGCTGGCATGGAGAACCACCCCAAAGACCAACTTTCACAGAACTAGTGGAGAGGCTGGGAGATCTGCTCCAGGCCAGTGTACAGCAGGTCAGATCAGATGATGTGTAACATTCACTTAAAGGGATGGTTCACCCATAAATAAAAATGAATAACTCAACCTTGAGTTGTTCCAAACCTGTGTACATTTCTTTGTTCTGATGAACACAGAGAAAAATGTTAGCAACTGAGATTTATATGGCATAATTGACTACCATAGTAGAATCAAATTGAACTGAAACTGCTTGTTTTCCAAAATTCTTAAAACAATCTTTCTTTTGTGTCTAACTAATACTTTGGTGGTCAAGGGTGCCACAGAAATCTGTTGCTAACAATCTAACATATATCTTTTGCTGTGTTCAACAAAACTAGTAAATTTATACAGGTTTGGATCAACTTCAGGGTGAGTTTAACAGATTTTTCATTGGGTGAACTATCCCTTAAATAAGTTTTGGCACCCACAAGTTTAAGTTTTGTTTAACTACACATTGTAGGTGAAAACCACGGGTATTTTTGGGATGTGAGATGCAGTTTATCATTACACAGAAGGTTGTCGTTAACCTTATTTTAATAATCTGTTAATGATGTTGTAAATCAGTGGTTCTCAAACGTTTTGGATGTAAGGCCCCCTTTGTGTAGGGTGCGTGCCCCCCCCCCCCATAAAGATTAATAATCTTAAAATTGTACAATCCTGGAACATCAGTTCTTTTGGTTGTTGTTCTTATTTTTTCTGATGTTTGTTTACACAAAATTTATGATCATTTCAATATTTCAAAATATACCACAACAACCGTGCCTCCCCAGATCCATCTTTGAAGCCAGAGGCGCCCGTTTGAGAACCACAGTTGAAAAATGTTTTACACTGCAAGTGACATTTACAAGTAATTTTTACTAGCTGTTTACAATTTTTTTATGTTTTTTACATTACTAACTCATCAAAATAGGTTAAGCAATTTCAACATATTATAAACTTAAAATAGAAAGCTGAAATTATTTGTAAAGCAATTATGATTGTACTTTAATGCAGCAAAAAATGAATGAATGAACGAATGAATGAAATTAACGGAACCTGAGAAACATTGTATTTGATTCGAACGTTGGAAGTCATGCACAGTGTTTTCATTTATGTTT
This sequence comes from Triplophysa dalaica, assembly GCF_015846415.1. NCBI lineage: Eukaryota > Metazoa > Chordata > Actinopteri > Cypriniformes > Nemacheilidae > Triplophysa > Triplophysa dalaica. The sequence goes on from NC_079557.1 coordinate 11,145,793, forward strand.
CGTTTAATATAAGCATTAAAACTTGTGTGTTTTAGCATTAAACCCATTTGAAGTCTCATAGACCGAAAAATTCACCTTCAGATGTAAATGCTACTAACATTCCCAAACGCTGGTTCTTATCAACAGTATTTAAAAAACATAAAACTTCATAATCCTGGTCGGGAACAGTGGTGCTTTGTGCTGTCTCCTCTTCTTAGCATATTATAAATCTGCACTAAGATCAAAGTCTACTCCTTACCATCTCTATCCATCATTCATAAAGAACTTTCTGGGCTGTCCAGACTGTCCCTAATAAAGTAATTAGCATAAAACATATTCACACCTTCGCTTGCATATATTAACAGATTGCCTTTTGTTTCAGTATGCTTATTCAAAATTCTCAATTCCATGTATCCCAAATATTAACCTCACTGTTATACTAAAGCATATGCATAGTGATGTCATTGTCATTAAATGAACAGAATGTTCAATTGTTTGTGTCTCTCAGGAGGGAAAGCATTACATTCCGATCAACACAGCGCTGTTGACCAAAGATGATCCCACGAGCTGCAATCCCTCAGAGGAAATCTCAACCAGACCTGCCTCTCTTAGAGACTCCGGGACGGCTTGGTAAGATGGATTTATCGTCAGACATTTTTACTGCTGTGTGCTCAGGGTGAGCACAACATTTTTCATTTCGTCCTTGGAAGTTTTGACCACAATTCAAATGTGGAGTATTCCAACATCTCATGTTTCATAAGGACATGTGCTTTGGGGATCATTTGTCTGCCGTTCTTTGGAGATGATAAAGTTCTCTCTTCACATTCTGGTTTTCATACAATTTCATGTTCCTGTTGAATAAACTGCACATCTTCTCAATATTTTTCAGACGTGATTAGAAAACATTCATTGGTTCTTGATAAGATTTGCTTAGCGTTAAAGCACATGGGGAGGATTCTTGTATCATTAAGGACCCCTTATTTTCTTTCTATAATAAATATTGTTTTTTTCTAAATATTCTATTTAAAATTATGTTTTTTTTAACTTTTGTACTTCCAAAGCCATGTTACCACTAAAGATGAATTTAATATCTGTCGCTTTACGCTGATGTAAAAGTTTATACAATAAACGGACAAATTTAACCGTCTCAATCCATAGTTTTTCATGTATTTACAAAAGCTTCAGCAGTAATCTGATGTGTAGTATTTGATGTTTTCAGGAACATCAAGATCCGCCCAGCAAGTGTAAAGACCTTTGATGATGTGATCCTGGAGGACGGAACCAACAAGTTGCATGAGGTGAAAAACTTATCCTTAAAACAACACGCACACAATGTGACTACCAATGAAATATTTAAATGCCGTCATAAGAAAAGACTGTAACATCATCACAAGAAGTTTCTAGAAAAGGATTGGAACTACATCAATTTTGACATCAGTAGATAATCCTCACAAGTGGTCTCTGGTTGTTCACAGGCTGGACAGTCAGACAGTGGAATAGGTCTGTCTTCAGATGACATGAACACTCTGAAGCGTCTGGAGTCACTGACCCTGTCCCTGAGTTTCATGTCTCGAGCGTAAGTACATTTCATGAAGTCCGTTTCGAACCTTTCCCCTGACAGAATCCAGAAGGGCAGGAATGGGTAGAGCTGCCGGGGTATGCCCTGGAGACCCTCCCACTGGGCTGGAATGTAGATGCCACAATTGTCATACAGTTTGCCCCCCTCCCGGCAGCTCCACACGACTCCAGTCACAACCATTTTCTTTGAGAGACGTGCCTGCGCGAGAGAGTCACAGACAAAGGCACAGTGGAGAGATATTGCTTAAGGTGACAATCTCAACAGCCTGACAACAAAAGCAGGGCTGGGCGTGTGACTTGTAAAAGTTGGCTGGAAGGGCTGGTGACTAGCATCTTTGTTGGTGCCGCCGGCTGCCGCCGGGGTTGTGAAGACTCTTGACTGCATCACTGAAACAGATATGGCACATGGCCACGCTGTATGCTAATAGACAATGAATTAACACTTTCATTTATTTGAGAAAGGACTAATGTATTTTGCTTTATATTTCTTTGTATTAGTCAAGACTCTGAGTGAAGTTTAATAGTATTGATGAACAAAATATTCAAATGTGTAGTTTTATTACTAAATAACCTTTTATGTAAAGATACATTTTTAAAGGATATTTTATACCGTAAATATCTCATTTTGAAAAACATAACGTTACCTCAGCCTAATCATTTAATTGTTTTGGGGTTTAATGCAACCTTTCTTGTTCTTTAAAATGCCCCGGGGCAAATGGTGCTAAAAACTAGAGCTGAGATGGCCTTTTGCGTTATTCATGGCAGGTCATTGGGCTTGATAAGCTTTGGTTTATGGTCTTGAAATGCAGTGAAGGCCAGGGTTAATCTACAAAGATTATCCTCCAAAACACTCTCAAGTATTTATTCAACATCCAAACAATTAAGGACATGTGTACCACCAATTGCAGCTAGAAAAAAATAGTGATCATCTTTTACCGATTGGACTTTATGACACTCACAATTGGGTAACGTCTTTTAAAATTATTCAGGTTAAACATGCAATGCTTTAGAATAGAAAACACAATGTATTTGAGCCTTGTGGTCATGTTTTATCCAAGATATGGTTTAATAACCCTTTGTCCCGTTCCTCTGCTATTTTACACAGCGGTAAATTCAAGCACTGTAAATAACATCAGCAGGGGAAGTGAAGATTACAGAGCTCGCCTCCCGTCTCTTTTATGATTGATGAGGCACATGAACATACGATCAACAGGCTTTCTCATTAAAAACATTCCGTGTCTCGTGTGTCTGTTTACAGTGCCTTCATCATCACGGCTCTATATGATCAAAAGCTAGGCACAGTCTGCCACTGGTTGCCAAAGCCATACACAGGTTGCCATGGTCACAGCCATGGGAAAAGGAACCTCTGTCAGCACGTACAGAAAGATGTATATATCGTAAAGAGACGGCCCCTCCCTAGTACCCATTGAATCACGGTCACCTTTGACCTTATATAGCTTTACTGCTCTGTCCAAGCGTCTGTGTAACGTCCCTTCTGCATTGTGCTGCTGAATTCCACCGGGTGCACTCACATTTGATATGCACATATGCAGAGGGCTTGGCACCGGCTCTGATTCACACTGTGTACTGCCTAAAGTCTAATGCATTGCAAGTATGTGGATACTAAAGGGATAGTTCATCCAGAGATGAATATTTTGTCATCATTTACTCACGCTCACAAACATGATGAACACAAAGACGATATTTGGAAGAACGTTAGTCAATTTCAGTTTTGGGACATCATTGACTACAATAGTAGGAAGAATTAAATAATCAAAGGTCTTTGTTTTCTTAAATTCTTCAAAATATCTCATTTTGTGTTCAACAGAACAAACTAATTCTATCCTTTCTTCCCATACTATGGTGGAGGATGTCCCAGAACTGAAAATCACTAACATCCTTCCATATCTCTTTCTCTTTGTTCATTGGAACAAAGAAATGTGTACAGGTTGAAATAACCTGAGGGTGAGTAAATGATGACAGATTTTTCATTTTTGGATGATCTTTCCCTTTAACCGCAACGTCTCGAGTCCCGTTGACTCATAAGTTTGCAACCTCAAGGATGCTAAGGTGTCTGGTTGAGTGAACCCCACTAAAGAGATGTCATACATAGTTCAAAACGCTACTTAGTATGCAGTTATTTAATAATTCCAGAAATTTACTACAGAACGGACCAGCTAAGTCTGCCGGTTGCCTATTGTACACTTGAGCATTTCATCCATGATGTTCAGGATATACATGAACCTTCTTTTTTTCGCCTCCACAGAATGAAGAGCAAAAGTAAGGAGTCGGTTTTGGAGGGGGAGAAGGAGAAATTTCCACCCCTTGTTCCGTCACTGGACTTGAGTCTGGAGGAATCTTCCCTCGACCCGGAGCTGGAATGTCACAGCCCACCTCCGGACTATAACTATGTGGTCCGTTACTCCACTCCACCTGTCTGAGCTGTTCTGCACTCATAAGCCACTGGAAATCTCACCCAATTCCAGAGCGTCCGATTGGTTGGGCACATGAGATAAATCAGATTATGGTTTTCTCATTTACTTCATTTCTTTCGTATTACTTTTTCTTTCAAGGAAAGGCAGTGTTTGAGTACAGTATAAGCACTGGGCTGCCACTGTGAGAATCACACATACAGTGAAAGAGCACCTCAGGTATTCCTGCTTTTTACTGTGAAGAAGATATGCAGAACTTATTTACATTTATACATTTGGCAGATGCTTCTATCCAAAGCATTAAAGCTATACATTTTGCGTTCACACTTGGTGGAGCATTGCGAGCTTTGCGCTAACATAATGCTCCACCAAGAACCACTTACAGTAATGGTGCTTTTTCTTCGGGTGAAATGGCAGATTCTTTATTTCATTGAATCATGTTTATATAAAAGTGATGCATATTTTATTTCTAGATAAATATTTTATTAAAAGAAACTGGAAAACTGGTCAGGCGATATTTTTATTCTCCTAAGATTAGTATTTTCGAAGCTCAATGGAGCTGATTCTTTGTGTAGGAAAATATTTTTCTTGAGAACAGATTTCACTCAAAACCATTGTCAGACTATCAAACAAAAGACCACAGATCATGAATAATTAAATGTGTGGTCTGGAATTCTTGTATAAATTGCCGGATATGTTGACCATCGTCATTTTGGACTTGCCTTTGGGTTCTGTGATGTCTGTCTGAGAGCCGATTTCCTGAGTGGGTCTGAGAGCCGATTTCCTGACACTTTTATTCCATTTAGTTTTTTCTGACAAAGTTCAGCCTTGTCTTTAACTTGTCTAATCCGCATTCCTTTTTATTTAATAAGCTTTAATTTTAAGAGATCTTAAGTTAACCACTCCATTGGCCAAGCTTCATGTTTTTGTCTGGTTTGATAGTGCAGGATTTAATGGCTTATGGGTGCCTAACGTCCAGTCTATCACTGTGAAAGTGGCTTGGAAAGCCTTAGCAAGTAAATAATTAATGCACATTTAATAAGGAGCATACTATGTCAATTATTGATGGAGAATCAAAAGGCCTTGCTCTCTATTTAACAATAGTTAGACTGCTGCATTGTGTACATTCCTTATTTTATGCTGTTTACACTACTGTATATGTACATAACGACACATATTGTGCAGCTATTAACCAGATTGTTAAGGGGAAGGTATTTGTTTCAGTAGTCTCGTGCTAAAATACTACTAAAGCTTGCAGTGCAGGCTGAAAAATACTAATAACATTGTCAGCAAGGCTGGTCGGTCACTACATATAAAGTATTTGTGTTAACTCTTTAACAGGTGTAATGTAAACCAATGGTTGGGAAATCACGGTGGACCACTGAATCAGTTAAACCAAATTCTGTTCACAGGCAAGGGTGAAAAGAGCAGTTAGTCCCATCAATATTATTTTTAATGCATTCAAGGTTAGCAGACTATTTAAAAATGAATTGTATATACTTCCAAATTATACTTCCATTCATGATTTATTGTTGACTGACTGTATTTGTGAAGTAAAATTGTATGCACTGATATTTTCTACATTTATATATTTTGTATTATAATTGTATTTTTATTATTAACCAAACATAAATAAAGATTTATATATTTATAAAAAGCACTTTTTTTCTGAGTTGTGGTTCTGTTTGTTATACTCACAAACATGCCTTGGTTTTGTGGTTATGGAGATAGTTTCACAAAATTTCTTAAAAGAAGGTATTTTGAAGAATGTTGCAACTAAATGGCAGTACCCATTCATTTCTATTGTACTGTCGTAGTACGGTTACCAACATTTTTCAAAATGTGACAGCACATCAAAGGTTTGAATTGACAAGAGTGGGAGTAAATGATGATTGAATTTTCTTTTTGGGGTGAACAAGCCCTTTTATGTATATCAAAGAAATTTAAAATTGCACCCACATAGACCCACTTTTCTCATTTACATTTACATGTGCTCATTTATCCGATGTTTTTTTTTATCCAAACGTCATACAAATAAGTAAAGAAGACAATGAATGTGTCATGAGAGCCAACAATAAATAAAGTACACAATGTACTCATCAATTCCTGTACTTTCTCCAATGCATCCATACATTTTTATAATATAAGGATGTAGGTTAACCATTATAAGTGTGGCTGGAGATGGTCAGACCCTGTGTCATTTTCCTCCTGCCTCTGAACCACAGAGACACACTTCCTGAACAGAGTGAGCCGACGACAGTCTGTCTGTCACCAGGACAATACCTCTGTGAGCCAGAAGATGAAGGTTTTCCGATTCATTCCCATAACAAGCATTAGAATTCCTTAGAGCCAACAGTGCCCCCCACCTTTGGCTCTAAGCTTATGCTCTGTTTGTCATGAATATACAGTGTTTACAGTACACTTAAAACCATTATAAAACTATATATAACCTATGGATGGTTGTTATTGGCTTGTTAACATGAGTTGTCAGATATCTAAACTGATTCAGGAATATGAACAATAAACAAACAAGGGAAGGATGTTGGGAGGGTTAGGGGTCATCATATTCTGGCTTCAAGAATAAACGTGGCATTCAAGCACATCTCATTTTTTTACTGACACACAGGAAGCACATACAATCTCATAGGTCTGCAGCCAATCGCAAAACGTCCTTGATTAAACAAAATATAGAAATGCTAATGAATCATGCCTTTTTTCGTTTTTAAATACTTCATAAAAATACTTTTCTACACCACAACGTCAAGGTTATTTTAGTTAACTATAATTTTAACAATTCAATATTTAAAAAAATTAAATATCTAAATATTATTTAAAAAATTACGCTAAATGGAAATTGTAAAGTTAAGTCACTAAAATGATTAGGTGACAATAAAAAATAGAACTTAAATATAAAATGTAAGTTATATAGCAAATAAACAAATCAATAATAAAGTTACAACAGCACATAAAAATAACATAATAAAAATAAAATATCAACATTATTAAAACAGAACTATAACTAAACAGAACTCCAATTTAAAAACATTGTGTTATCATTTTAAAACATTTATAATAAACATAAAATAAGATGTTATTGTAAATAAGTGCATACCTATGATAGTAAATAAGATTTGTTTTCCCATACATAATGCATTCAAAACAAACATATATCGTTTTTTCTAATTACAGAAAGCATAACACAATATTAACAGAATAAAAAATAACAGGCAATACAAATTTAGTTAATTGTACCAGAATACCTGTACTTCAAATGAATCTGTGAAATGTTGTCGCATGGGCCTTTTCCTGGGCTGTGGGGTTATTCTTTTTATTTTAACTCACTTCATATCATAATGGAAGCCAAAAGAGAAATCTATGAGAAAAACATCACGTGTGCATGCAATTAAAAGCCTTCTCCGTTTTTTGTTTGTCTTGTTCAACAATGTGTAAATCCCCATGCTGCCACTTCCAGAGCCCCTTCCCAAGGAAAAGAAGCCCCAGAGGTATAAGACGCTTCATTAATCACTTAAACAGAGGTGGCACATTTGGTACCCTGCCAAAACTGATTCCTGCAATCAGTGACAAAACAGAATGCCTTGAAATCCTATCATACCCCAAACTTCTTCCTCTGAACAAATTCCTATTAATGGACTTGTCTTCCCCTCTGGTCACGGCACAATTCCCACGCTGTGTTCCGGTTTTGGAGAGCAGGGACTTGCAGAATTGGGGATGGGGAACATATTCGTACCTCTTGCCTAGAGCAAAGACAATAGGGTGCACTTAATTTATCACAGATTAGCAAAGCATTGCTCACCTTTATTCAACAAGATTTGAGACCGAAATAGAAACAGCTCAGAATATGTTAATAAACTCTCTCTTATGGGACAGGGTTAACGAATTCTATTTAAACGGTTAGTCTTAAAATAACTAAGATTTACTTGGTCTTGTTGGCCTCCGGATCAAAGTAGATTCTTTCTGTCCCCATAGGGGCCCAGTTTCTAAAAAATGAACAGTTCAAGAATTTTGACAAACAGTAAACATCTGATCTACAGCTCTATGGAGACTTTGGACTTAAGCAGCAAATACACTGGAGCAAAGATGGGTGGTTGGTGGTTATTGAGACCTTCCCATAGAGTTTGACAGGATAAGAAAATACTCGTCTGGTTTATGTGGTTTGGGTTTATGTTATAAAAAAATAGGGATTACTAATGAACTCATAAATGATCAATGGTAATGTGAAACTGTTGGTAAAGTGGAGGAACATTTTTGTCCAAATGAAGTCAATCTGAGGTAGCCATTGAACTAATGTGTGCCTGCATGTACTGAAAGCTCCCCAGTTCTAAAACACGTTTTATGTGAAAAGTGTTTTTTTACACCGTGAATGACTGCAATAAAGAAATTATATAAGACTTAAGCTAATAGCACATAGGTTGAAGTGTTCCTTAAAATCCTAATAAATATGCATTGCAGTATTTCACCTATTTGTTTTATTTCCCATTGTGAAAATATAACAATAAAATATATGATTCACATTTCAAAGTATTTTGAGAACATTCTGTCCCACTGTCATACATTTGGGATACACATGCTGCTATTTTCAGGTTTCCAGGAAAACTGTAAATCACACTGAGAACATCAAGCTTTCTTAGCTCATAACTCACATCCACACCAGAGACAGCCAGGATCTCAATGAAATCCATCTGATATCTGAAATAAACAGGTTTTAAAATCTTTTGACAGACAAGCATTGTTGGACAAAATGTTGTTGATCACAATCGTTATCCATGTCTTTCAAACTCATACAACAGACTCAAAGAAGATGAAATAAGAATCATAAGGGAGACAAGCCAAACTCATTGTCATTTATTTCAATTTATTTTATTTTACATCAACTATAAAACAACGATTTTAACAAACATAAATTATTATAAATGTAATTTCTTGTAGGGTCCTGTGATAGTAAGAACTCGCGAGTACAAAGTTCATCACCTGGTGGGCATCGCCCTCTTGAGGTTTTTCTGTGAAGGTGCATTATAGTAACTAATTGGGATTTGAGGTCTGGATAGAAAAGGGGTTCTTTGTCTTAAAGCTTCATAATTATCAAAGGATAAACCAACTTTGTAAAGCGTGTGACATACAAAAAAAACTTCCGGGGAGGTCTGCCCTGCAATTAGCATTACATTTGGGTTTAGTTGCTGTTTCATCTAATTGACCACCAGAGGGCGTCACAGTATTGTTCAACGGGTCTCTAGATAAACCTGTCACTTGTACACTTGTGTTTGGACGTCACTTCAGAACAGCATCAGCAATGTGTCTATTCACAAACCTCTGTTTTCAGTACTACATTTCTCTAGTTTTTGACAATCATACATGGCTGTCGTACATTCTAGGCTGTAGTTAATGTCTCAGGATTATATTTATTTTTAAGATAATTCTGTGTATTCTACAAAAGACTATTGAACCAAATCTTTGTTATAACTGGTTAAGAAAGTAAAGATTCGTTGAGTAAATTGGCCTTTTGTCGTAACATGCACGTTATATGGTCAAAATAGAAACCTTAAACAACCTTTACACGTTTTAGTTAAACTGAAACAGTAAAACAACTATAAAGAGAAAACATGTATTTTGCTATAATATAATATAGCAATTTATTTAGGTAATGTTTGTATAAGAATTAAATGATGTTCTGTCTTTTCTTGCCCTGACATTAATGAGAAAACACATGATGACTAGTATAACCCTGTCAACGTGAAAAAGGTCTTTGGCATATCATCTGAAATCATTACATAGTACTTCAGGAGAAAATAGTTAGGATAACTATTTTCATTTGTGTGTTTTAATGAATATTATTTTAGTCTATTTCACAAAATAACTGTTTATTCCCAAGCTTATTTACTAGAGAAGCCTATTTATAAATGGATCCTCGGCTGTTCATTCTTCAGGAAAAAAAAAAATTAAAATTAAATAAATTCCACAGTTGATCTCAAATTAATGGACATATTTATTTACTTATTTATTTACTTACTTAATTGTTGTAACTGTTGACATTAACTTTCAACCAATGACAGCAGTGTCCTGCAATCTGACAGATACAGTTCATTTAAATCTTCTTAATTTATCATATAATTTCAAACATAAAGTTTTTGTTAACTCATAAATATTGTTTTAATATAGATCAAATAAAAAAGGATAAGTGCATGAACATGTAATATATGTAGCCAAATTTTATTTTTATGAGCTTTGTTGTAGGGTCTTGAGGTTTTCAAGATATTGAAAGTTTTTCGTGCATGACATGTATTTCAACATGTTAAAAGTGTTTTAAAATAAATCAATAAAACATTCTTCTGTTTACATTAAATGTAGGCATTCTTTCTTTTTCTGCCCAAACATCCGAGACAAGATGGCCAAGCCTTAACTGGCTACTGTCTGCATATGTTAATGATAAAAAATACGCCTGAAACCTCGCAGGAAAATGAATTAACAGCTCGTTAAATCTTTCGACTACATGGCGACACGCACGACACATTGTCGTCGCATGGGTACTGTAGGTGATACCTGACATTTCCATAAACCGGAATTAGCTGTGAAGTGTGACTCGAGAGTGTCATGGTGTGAGGGATGCGGAATGTTAAAAGTTGGCCTTACATCAAGACACCTTCTCACGCTTTGCACCTCTTTTACTAGAGAATCACTCACAAATACGCATGGACTCCGAAGGCGAGAAAGTGGCATGGGTACTGTGCTGATGTCACGTTCCCATATCCACAGGTTAAAGGTTTAAATTAAGCACATTCAAACTGCCTGCTAACAATTCATGCTTAATGACAGTGGCCAGCAATCATCCAATGTTGTAATAATTAACTAATTTACACATTTTGACCACAAAATCATTATTACCAACAAGTATTATTATTATTGTGTTGTTGTTTCGTAAAAATAAATCTATTTATTTAAATAGTCTTATTAATATTCATTTGTTAGATATGCTTGTTTAAATTATAGACCTAAATAGATTTTTATAGAACAAATAATATTATCAAACTAATTCAGTCTAGGTTTATTTTAGTTTTTTTAATTGAACAAAATCCTAAAAAAATCCAGGTCACGTGTTCTCTCTTCAAGTCGTACAAGTTGCATGTTAACCATCTGTGGAAAATGGCAGAAGTGGTTTCAGAATAAAGTAACTCTTGAAGTGATGCAAAAATCCGGCGCTAGGGGAACCTTAGGGCTTGGTCGTGTAATTGGCTACTCATTTTAATGCAAATCCAGGGGTTTTGAAGTCCTGGCTGACGTCAGAGGGCTGGTTATACCTTTGCCACCACCACCTTGACAACACAGTCACATCATGTTTGATTGAAGAACGTCAAGGACTACGTCGCGTGACCTGGAGATCATTTTGGACTACCACAGATAAACAGTTAAAAGCTTGATTTTGGGTCAGGCCCGATATTAAGTCATTTTTGGCATGGTGCATGGCTGGCATGTTGACTTAAAAAAGTCATTTTAGGGGTTTCTTATAAATCATGTACGTTGGATATCTTTTGGATAAAGAGGGAAACATGTATCACCAAGGACCTGTGCGACGATCTGGCATCAGTATTCCACCACAGAATTTTGTTTCCACACCTCAGTATTCAGATTTTTCAGGATACCATCATGTGCCAAACATGGACAGTCACGCACAGTCTGCAGGGGCATGGGGCGCTCCTTATGGCGCACCGAGAGAGGACTGGGGCGCGTACAGCCTCGGACCTCCAAACCCAATTTCTGCACCTATGAGCAATTCATCACCGGGACAAGTTTCCTATTGCTCGCCTGATTATAATGCCATGCATGGTCCGGGGTCAGCAGTGTTACCGCCACCACCTGAAAACCTTTCTGTGGGTCAACTTTCCCCCGAGAGGGAAAGGCGTAACTCCTATCAGTGGATGAGCAAAACTGTCCAGTCGTCATCAACCGGTAAGTTCCCTGAAATGTTAGATCAGAGTTCATTAATGTGGGCTAAAAAATCATATGTTTTTAATACATTTTTAGTAACATATAAATGTGTTTTGTTATATTATCTTTGAAAACCGACGTTTTGTAATAAGTAATTCGAAAGAAAATGAAAGTGTAGTGAGAATGACTATCGAGTAAACTTTTCCGCCGTGTTAGAATAAAAATGACATTATCAACGAACCAGTGTCATTAGGTTTGATACCACACTTTTTGTTTGCACTTATTATTTAACATAAATTATAACGAAAACAGTAAATCAATTCAAGGCTTGTACAGTCCTTAAATCATATTAATTCGCCTAAAGTAAAAATAATTAAAACTTCGGTCATTTTAGTCATACAAAATTAAGTAAAATATGCTATATTATTGGGTGAATTATGTATATATGTAGCGAAACCATGCAAAATGTCAGTCAGTAAATTATTTATTTATTATATCTAATTTGTTTGCAACGATAATAATAATGACAACCATAATCATTTGCTAGTTTTACGCAATTAATTGTCTGTTTCTGCGATTCTATAATCCCACAATCGAACATCAGGATTATTATTTATTTAATTCTTCGGAAAAAGTAATGAGGCAAATGTAGTTGTGACAAAATGAAGGTGTTGGGAATTGGCGCCAGGGTCGCTTGTAATGCTAATTTGTGACTCCCGTAAACAAGATGTGAGGTCTACTTTTCCTGTTACATTGTTTCAGGTTTTGAGGGTGAACTGTCATATTCAGGCGACTTCTTTCAACACCTTTTTCACTTTGATATGCAACAACGCGTCTTCCTCTGTCTTTTTTCTTGAGGGTTATATGGCCTTTAAGAGTGAAATTTCACAGCGAATAACGCTCTCCTGTCTCCGGCTCAAGTTAAAATAATATAACAAAAATCTTTCAACAGTTTAAATGCATTTATACCTTCTGGTGGCTACTGTAGCCAATTCTGCGTTAAAGTTATACATATAGTCTTGTTTAATTCAATGAGTAGGCCAAACTTATGTTTTAAGTTTTTGTAACGAAATTCAATAATTGAGTGAATTTTTTCATGTTAGAATTTATCTAGATTTCTCATAAGTGGTAATTTACAGGCCTAACCACACGACACACAATGCAGTTTCGTGTTCATTTAAAAAATATTATTACAATTTCTATACGTTCGATAGCGTAGGCTACATTAAATTTGTTTATTTAGTTATTTGGATATTTCAAGGATAGTTTTGTTGGTCATCAGATAAAACAAGTGCAGCCAGCTCTTGGCTTGTGGAAAGTATTTTTGATGTTATCTCCTTGTAATTCTTTGTAAAACGTGTGTTGTCTCTTAACACATCAATAGGGTTTGGATAATGTCTTCGAATCTCTTTGTTCTGCAGTTTGTTCAAAAAGTCTGTTCAAAGAGGATCAGAAGCTCAATTTGCATATCTAGATGTAGAGAGATTTAATCTTGCTTTGCACAACTCGCCGAATATTTGAATGGTTTCTCATGATTTATTGTTGCAAAATCATTGGGAATAAATGTAAGGAAATGATTGAAGAAATTTACAAGAAATTATAGAAATCGTTTATTACTATATAAACATTTTAAGCTCATTTTAATTTGCAACATCATGGGTCCAAATATTTTTCCATATAGGCTACCTGTTTTATGAAAACATTTTCTTTATGCGGATCTTTTACAATTATTATTTTCATTTATTTAGGCAAAACGAGAACGAAGGAAAAATATCGAGTTGTTTACACAGACCACCAGAGGCTGGAGCTGGAGAAAGAATTTCATTTCAATCGCTACATCACAATCAGAAGAAAATCCGAACTGGCCGCAAACCTTGGGCTTTCAGAGAGACAGGTAAACTAAACCAATTTAAATTTTCATCTTTTAGATTATTCTTATTACTTGCAAACAGCTTGTCACATTTCTTATGTAACCCTGTCTAATCTGTCCTCACAGGTGAAGATCTGGTTCCAAAACCGCAGAGCTAAGGAAAGGAAATTAATGAAAAAGAAATTGGGTCAATCTGATGGGAGTGGGGGATCAGTCCACAGCGACCCAGGTTCCGTCAGTCCCCTACCGGTACCAGGCTCACTGAGTCCATCAGATATGCACGGTTCTCTCTACCCACCCCCAGGAATGAACGCCTTACCATCTATGAGGAACATACAGCAAGTTACAGTCACTCAGTGAACTCGAACTTGAATCATCCAACTTTAACTGAGCACTCCTACACGCCGAAATGACCGAGCCGGATTATTCACTTGGTCAAAAAGGATCACAAACTATTGAGAGGCATGTTAAGGCTCGTGTTGTGGATTACAACAAAGAATCAATCCTTAACTGCAAAGAAATGATGGAGGCTCTTCAAATATTGTTTTAATAGAATAGTTTTTAAAATTAAGGAAAAAAAGAAAACGTACAAAAATCTTTGTTCGTCTGGTCCAGAGGCTAAATATTTTAATGGTTTGTTTGTGTTTGCTCAATTAAGATATAAATATCATTTTCTCTATGTGGTGAGTGTATCTAAATGTTTGTAAATAAAATGAAAACTCAGGTACTGCGTTTGGGTCGTATAATGATCCTTACCCTCGAACTGTTAAACTTTTCATTGTCTGTGCAAACCAATGACCTGAAACGTCAGGCTGTTAAATCCTCTAATTTGTGTCCAAAGCGCACGTCGTTCACTTTCTTTTCACAGGGGTGATATGCAGGTGTCAGAGATACGGGTATAACGTTTAATTCCAGCAATGTGTAAATAAAATGTTTTGCAAGAAACATTCAAGGAGTTCTGTTCTGTTATTTACCATTCCTCGATGTATTTGTGTTTAATGATGGAAGCCTCTTTAAAATCCATTATAAATCGGGTTCTGGTCCTTAATAATGCCTGACCGCATTACATAGCCGAAATATGACTTTATTTAACCTACACGTGTAACACTTTCCTGTAATTTTGCAACAGGTTTGCCAGTAATTTACTGTAGATTTTTTTTTACTACTACTTTCCTATTAGTACTTTTTTCAATTACTTTAACCAAAATTAAAACAATTTGACTTTTCGGATTCAAAATGAGCAAGAACAGACAAAAATGACATTCTTCCTAAACATTTGGTCTTGTTTTCTGGTAAAAATATTTAAAACTTCTTAAATTACGATACATTTACATAACAAGAAAATTGACCTGACATAATATTATTTAGTCTTGTTTTAAAAAGAAAAATACATTTACTAGGAAGGTTCGTGCTTGAAATAAAATTGTAAATTAAATCAACAGTAAGTTGCTGGCAAACCTGCTGCGAAGTTACAGCAAAGTTTTACTGTGCACTTTATTTTATGAAACCTTACGCATATGGAATAACCGTTTTATTAAAGCAATAAGCCCCGAGAAGCAGTGGGTTACGGTGCATTTTATAACAGCCAAGGGAGCTTTAGACGCCCTTAATTTTAGCTGTTATAAAATGCACTACAAAACACGTTTCAGATGTACAAAATAACATTGATCGTCGGTCAGGACATAGAAAAAATCTTATGAAATTGATGAAAACATTCATTTTTCTGCACACACGTGTTTTTTTCTGTGCAGTTTTTTTCATTGAAATAGCCCTTTTGTGATCAGCCCGACATTGATGGTTTCATTTAATGAAACATGCGATTGAATGATAAAGTTAAATTCAGTTTTTAGAAAGGAATTTAAAATGAACACAAACGTCTTGTAATAGATAATTACAACTTTGTGCCATAGATTGTTAAGGATTTGGCGAAGGTTTTGGAAAGGTTTGACCTCGTCGTCATGTGTATTTGATTACTTTGTTTATAACAATATATTTTCAACAAATATAAATACTTAAAAAAAACTTTTAAAAGTTTAAAGATCAATCTCAGTACACGACGGAAAAAACGTTTTTTGAACATTAAACAGTCTCTTAATTTAACCTATCTGAAACTCCATCCACAAATCTTCCTCTTTGGTCGACCAACACGTTTTTCTGAAAGTGACGCCTGCGCTCCTATGATGCTTCTGCACGACAATAGAGTGACGTCATATGCGCTGTGCCGGAGACGTCATGAGCGTCCTGCTGCCCAACATGGCGGACTTTGATACCATTTCTGAGTTAGAAGAAGAGGATGAGAGGATTGTCAGTGAAGAACATCTCGTCCGATACTGTCCCGAGCCCGTGGTCATGCGTGGGGCCGGTCACATCACAGTGTAAGCGGTTGAGTGCTGTTAAACGCCGTAAGATGATGTGTGCTGCGTGTAGCCTCCATGCTAAGCTCACTGCATGTTTTTGTCGCTAAGTTGTGGTAAGAAAACACACGTAATGTTAGGCCATGTACCCTAGCAGTGATTTTAAGCGGAAGAATCAGCCATCCTTAACTCGAAGTCTAGCTGTTAGCGCAGAGATTTATGGTTTTATGGCTGGCCTCGGATAAAACGCACCCTGTAACTACACACAGACACACACACACACACACACACACACACACACACACACACACACACACACACACACAGGCAGTCATCATTAAGATCTTCGCCTAAATGTAAAATTGTGGGTAACTGTATTGCACACGTGCATAAGTACATTTTCGATAGATTGATATGATGTTTTTCATTATTATTTTTCCCGTTGAACAGTAGCTTTACGTCACTATTTTTTTGTCAATTATTCTCAATCGTCCCTAAAATACATTTTCTAAGACGAGGTTATATAGCTTTGAGGTTTTCTAAAAAATCAAGGCGGATGTAAAAAATGATCTTTATCACTTTTTGTTGTTTGTGCTGCTTATCATTCGTCCAAAGTCTTAGGTGACAATCATTACTTACTCATAAAATATGTATTTCCAGGTTTGGGCTAAGCAACAAATTTGAAACCGAGTTCCCTTCGGTTCTCACAGGAAAGGTAATGATCTCCCACTCATGTACATTAAATCATATCGTTTGTTGAGTTGACCTTTACCCTTCGTATGACTCGTGACAACACCAGCTTTGATTCACAGAAGTGAATGTTCCCTAAATGGTTTAAATCGAAGAGTGCTGGGTGTGTGCCACACAATCTGTCAATGAGTAAACCGTCCACGGCCCCGGTAGGCCGGGACCCCGGCCCTGAGAGGACACCGCTCCAGGTGACGAAATAATGAAATAAAGACTGTGCCATCCACATGAATGGGAAGCTTCCTGGGTCGGACGCAGAAAAACAAAAAGGCTTCAGGGAAAGAGCAGGCAGAGGGAAGTGCGGGGCAATAAAACAGATCTCCAGTATTGTGACCCAGGGTGACATGTGATGGATGAGGTCAGGATTATGATGACTGAAGGGTGCAGATCAGGCATGCTGGGCTTTATTCCGAGGTCTTTGGCTGTTTGCAAAGAGACCTTTGCATCCTGTCATAAAAGATTACGACCCCGGTTTTATGGCGTACATACCCGAAGAGGAATGAGCAGCCATTCATGTTGTTTAGACGGCGCAGCCACAGGCCGTGGGCTTATCTCATCTTTTTGTCCTCCCTTTGCCCTGAGAGTGTAAGATCTTGGTTGGCAAGTTACAAGCGTACAATTGCAAGATCTCCATTGAGCATCTGCAAACATGTTTTACTTCCTTCCTGAAAATAAAAGTCTGTTTATTTTCCTTTTGTTCCTAAATATTGATTTCCTGAAAGCTTTTGATATAGATGCATGCCATACTTTTCTCTGTTAACATGCAATGATGTCTTGCTTATTTTCTGTATGTTTTCTGTACGTCCTGACTACCCCAGGTTGCTCCAGAGGAGTTCAAGACGAGTGTCAATCGAGTAAACTCGTGTTTAAAGAAGAACCTGCCGGTTAATGTAAAATGGCTGCTCTGCGGTTGTCTGTGCTGTTGCTGTACAGTAGGCTTCAGTCTGTGGCCTGTCGTATGTCTCAACAAGCGGGTAAGTCATTCCTCGGATATGACCAATCCTTCCCCCGTCAATCCATGCACCATTTGAACACGCACAGAGCAAACCCCTCATTGAGCGAGTAACTAACCGCATCCACTTATTACCAGTGCGTTAAGATGATCATGGCTTGTTGAATTATATGCTGTGGAAAGGTGGTGATTTTACAACTACAGATTCTGAGTTATTGGCCATGACGCACAGCTTACAAGGTGGTTAACGGAAGGCTTCAGTCCATAAATGCCTCTGAAGTCTTCATGGCTTAAGAGTTTTATTGGCATTTGTTAAACATATGTTTTATAGGGTGATTAACACGAAAACCGTGAGTGAGCGTGTGTGTTCATTTGTAAAAACGTATATTTTACAGACGCGAAGATCCATGCAGAAATTGCTAGAATGGGAAAACAACAGACTATATCACAAGGTAAGATCCTCAGAAGCTCAAAGGTCTCCCCGACTTTCTCCCGTCGCATGTCTTGGTGTGTGGTGGATAATGATCATTAAAATGGCTGCTAACATTTGACCCTGTCAACCGCTCATTCCCCCGCAGCCATTTTTGTCTGTTGCGTTGATATAGTGCAGAGGCTGACCAGACTATGGAAAGGTCAGCTGTAAAAAGCCACGTTGGTATTGTTGTGTCTCGAAGCTTTGATTGACAGCCAGTAGCTGCACAGACACATTAAGGAAACTCCTCTTAAGCGCCGACCTTAGCTAACCCTTGAGTGTTTGAGCATCTGAAGTGCATGCGTGTATCGCACGGCTTTGTCTAACGCACCTCTTCCTGTGTCTCCTCTTCAGTTGGGGCTACACTGGAAACTCAGCAGAAGAAAATGTGACAGCAACAACATGATGGAATATGTAAGTTTATATGCTGTGAATTTAAAAGGATAGGTCACCCCCCCAAAAAAATCTGTTATCGTTCCTCACCCAATCTTTTTGACTTTCTTTCTTCCACTGGAACACAAAGGAAGATATTTTGAAAAATGCTGTTAACTTGCCAACATTAACTTGCATTGGTTTTGTGTCCGTACAATAGATGTGAATGGGGGCCAGAGTTGTTCGGTTACCTAAATTCTTCAAAATATCTACTTTTGTGTTCTTCGGAAAAGGAAGTAGGTCATACAGGTTTGAAATGACAAGAGGGTGAGGAAATGATGACACAATTTTAAGTTTTGAGTGAACTATCATAATAACAGAAATGCAAGCTAATAGTGTGAACTTGTTTGACACTCTCTTTGTTCTACGTCTACAGGTTATTCTTATAGAATTCTTGCCAAAATATCCTATATTTAGACCTGACTAAAAAGGAATTGTGATGGAGCCTATTGGAAGGTCCTTGATTTCCCTCCTTAGTGCCTTGTATATATATCGGATTGAGGGTCTCAACAAGACCCCCTCTCCTGGTAACCTTGTACAGTAGAATTTGCGACACTGTCACTTTGCTTTAGAGCAGATTTTGCACATTTCCTGATGTAGTAGAAGAGCTGTTTGTGTTGCTCCGAGATGTTTAGTTACATGTAATAAGTGATGGAAAGAGAGAAAGCTGGTACGGTTTAAAAGTGCATTTACCCCAAAGAGCCATCATGTCATCCCTACACAATATATTATGTTATCAGAATAAGGCACCTTATGGTGTGAATTTGCCTTATGTTAAAGGACAACATTTTTAAAGACAAAATTGTTTGTGTAGGAGTCAGAAGTGGATTTGACTAGTTTTGGGAGTTGTCGAATGCGTGTGCAGAAAGTGAGCGATCTGCTACTACACGGGGAAGTCAAGCAACTGACTTGTATATATCCTAGACAAGATGTACAGTGTGTTATGCCATGTTTACATTATGTAATTTTGCCGTAATTCGTTTATCGCCAAGATTTTATTGTAGCATAGATGTTTATATGCTGTGTCTATGTAACTTTACAGTTTATAACAATCTGTTTACCCAGTAAGCCATAAAATGTATGTACAAGATGCCACTTGAGTTAGGGCTGAATATTGCACTTGAGCACACAAGGACAACTGAGTTTCATCTAATGTCCTAGAGGTTTTTGATATTATATAACAATATCATTAGTGGCACGTTTCATAACACGATCTTGCCAATCAAGCAAAATTTGTTGCAGAGAACAATGTGTCATCCATTTCAAAAATTATTTCACATATGCAGGTTTTGATTTATTTAATGCATCATTTTTTGTACCCTGTATTTTTGTTTATTTGGTACAGTCACGTCTTAGAGTATCTAAGTTTATTCATTTTTATAGGTTTACTACAAACACGGCATTGTAAATGTAAGGGATGAAACTGCTCCTTGTGTTTTCTATCCTTGTATAACATCTTGCTCCATATACTGTAGACATACTGCATTAGTTGAGTGCCTCTGTAGATGGGTCTCGAGAGCAAGCTGTTTCGGAGGAATGATTCTTTGCCTAGCAATCTAATGAAAAGGAAGGAATCTGCTCTTAGTACTGGTTCTGTTAAAGTACCTGTAAATGTTTGTCCCTATCTAATCCTATGGAAAGATTAAATCAATTCTTGATTTTGATGTTTTTGAACTACTCTCTCTTTTTGTTACACCATCTGAAAGTTGAATAAATAAGATTTCCATCGATGTATGGATTGTTATGAGAGGACAATATTTGGCCAAGATGCGACTGTTTGAAAAAATGGACCGTGCGGGTGCCAAATATTGAGAAAATCACCTTTAAAGTCGCCTAAATCAAGTCCTCAGCATTGCATATTATACTTACAAAAAATATCTCCATGGAACATGATCTTTACTTAATATCTTAATGAATTTTGGCATTAAAGAAAAATCTATAATTTTTACCCACACAATGTATTTTGGCTATTACTAAACTGGTTCATGTGCTTAAGACTGATTTTGTGGTACAGGGTCACACATAGTTTCATATAAGGTATGTTTTAAATGACCATTTTTTACTCGTTTAGTTTTTACTCCAGAGCAAATATGTGGATCATTAAAATATGAGGTTAAAGTCGAGTCAATACAGTCTGTGATTAAATTAACTTTTACCGTCTTAGTTTGGTCTTTATAAAACAACTTTGATATTTCCAAACATTTTTATTTAATACACATTTAGTAATTCATTTTTGTTATTTGTAGTATTTGTGATAAATGTTTTATTTTACATTATAAAAAATAGATTTTTTTTTTGGTTTAAATGATTACAGTAGCAAGATTATGAAAGATGTATTATTATTACTTAATCAATTTATGGATATAAAGACAGAAGTAACCCATTGGTCTGTGTGGACGGTATAAGGTGGGGGAGGGCTTAGCAGAGTGTGAAGAACAAACTAAACTCAGCACGAGCAATTCAGCTAGATTTGAATGGAGTCTGTCCATGTATTTAACCATTTATTATTTAATCATAAATATTTTAAATTATTGATTTGTTTTGATTTCACCAATACATTTTGAGCTATATACGGCCTCTAGAGGGCAGGCTAAGACACTGAAGTAAACCCCTGTAGAGTAATGTAACTTTTAAAGTTTATTTATAATAGTTATAAGTTGAATGGAAATTTGTGGATATTATGAGTACTGCTCTGAAATGTATCTGAACTATGCAGGTTGTGTCATATTGCATATATATATTATGTCCTTTTTGAAACAGCAGGTTTTCTGTAGGTGCTTGGTGACTTCCAGATGTTAGAATGTTACAAAGACATTATCATCACACCAAATTTTATATTTCATACTATATAAAACAATCGTTCACAACTGGAAACCTATTGCTGCACAAGTTTAACCAGTCAGCAAGAATTTACACTGTTAATCCGTAGGTTCAGAGTTCAAAGCATAAATTCAAAGTGCACAGGGCTGATTTACATCCTCCAGAGATGTTTAGAGTGACAGCACATGTCCCACTTGCCCTTCAAACTACTCAGATGGAGTGATACCCAACAGACCAAAGCTGCTGTTATTGCACGGGAATCCCAAAGGAGCTATAACAAATGATTTGCAAGAGTAAAACATGGATCTGTCGTATTAAAGGGATAGTTCCTCTTCTAAATGAAAATTCTATCATTACTCTCTCATTTAAACCTGTATAAGTTTCTTTCTGCAGAACACAAAAATCCTTTAAAAAATGTTGATACAAGAAAACTGTTGGTCCCCATTGATTGGTTTTGGATCCATACAATAGAAGTCAACGGGACAAACAGTTTCGGTTACATTTTTTAAATATCTTCTTTTGTGTTTTGCAGAATGTTTAAAATGACAACAGGGTGAGTAAATGATGACAGAATTTTCATTTTGTAGATGAACTTTTCCTTAACTCTTCCACATCAGAATAACATCTCAATGAGAGAAAAACTGTGTATAATCCATACTGGTTTAACTTGCTGATGTCACATACTGTTCTTGTAAATCAGGTTTTGATCTCCTTTTATATTTATAGGATAATCCCCAGTAGATAACATGAAGGCTAGATGTATACAACATTAATACAATGGTTTGTAAATCTACATAGGTTAATAAAATAAAAACAGACCAAATGGAACAGAGTGCACTTAAGTCACTACCTGACAACAATGGCATAAAACTGAGTCTTTATTCTTTCATCATTGCAACACTTTTCCACTGCTATGCTATTCCGAAGAGAGCACATCAAATCACTGAAATGTATAACGAACAGGTCTCAAAAATATTCAGAAAAAGGATTAAAAGATTGGAAGATGGAATTTTTGGTATACAGGCAATTAAGGCAAGGGTGGATCAGTGTGCGTTTGTACATATTTATATGCAAGGCACCCAAGAGAAAAATTCCAAGAAATATTTTATACAAGCCAAGCTGTGGGTTTAGAAAACGGCCCATCCTAATTCCCCAACAGCAACTACACAATTTTACACTAGTGTAAATACGCTCCGAACACATAACAGCATCAATCCAGCCAAATTGAACACAGTGTCAAAATGACACATAACTGACCATTTGAAGTCATTCATAAACCATCTACAAGATTCTTAATGTTAATATATGTAAATACAGTCTTAAATGTTCCATTCTAAAAAAAATGTCCCAGACAGAAAGCTGGTTCAAAGTTAAAATGTCTCAATTTAAAACTTGTTCAAACAGGAGATTAATATTTCCCCTAAGTCAACATCCTGCATCATTACAGCTAAGCAGAGAACATTAAATACCTGTGAAACACTACTACCTCTATAGTGCGGTGGATTAAATAATAACCTTCCTGTGTGGCTTTAAATCTGGATCAAAGATTATTAGCTATGGTCCCTGATTTAAGTTCAACCTGTTCTTAAGGAAGGACAAAAATAATAGATTTTTCTATTATAATAGATCTGTGCATCCAGTTTGTGGTAGAAAAAGTAAAAGTTGTACGATAATAGGCAAGTGTTAAACCAAACTGCCCGGCCACGAGACCACGGTCAATGTGACTTTGTTCTTCTGCAGTTTCAGCATGGGGATCAGGGAGGAGTTATTCATGCCGACTGTAGTGAGTCCATTTACAGCCACGATTTCATCACCACAACTGCAAGAGATTACGAGAGTTGTTTTAAAGTGAAATGCCTTGATGCCTTAAAAATGTGTAAATGAATAAAATCTTGCATATAATAATTCTATCTCAATGTCACTCACTTGAGACGGCCATCAAAATGGGCTGGTGTTCCAGGCACTATGGTCTTAATGAAGAAGGGCTGCTGGCCACGGCTCTCCTCATACCCCCCGACGATACTGAAGCCCCAGCTCTCACAGTTGGTCTTCATCAGCATGATATCACGACACCAGTGCATGTAGCTTGTGTTTGAAAAGAGATTGATCATCAAATTATACATTTTGACCCTGTTTGAGCCCATAAAAACGTCCTATGACTTTCAATCATAAAAAAGGATAAAAATTAACCGATATCTTGCTAAGCAAAAAAAGCGTGCACCAACCTGGGCAGGCCTAGCCAGCGGGTCCAGAGAGGAACCCAGTTAATATCATCCTCTTTGGTCCCCTCCTGCGTGTCCATGTCTTCCCTGCTGCTGGACTCTCCATCCTGTTCTTCCTCATCAGTGAAGGTTTGAATGACTCGCAGTGTCACGGTACTCTGAGCGGCCTGGGTTTTTAGGATTGTCACCGCCTCATTGTAGGTCAGCTGGGTCAAGTCAATACCATTTATACTCAGCAATATATCACCTGGGCAGCCGTAGACATGACAAAAAAAAACAATTGAGACTTAACAGAACACATGACAGTATTTGTATTTAATGAAAGTAAAATACAAGACAAAGAGATTAACAGAATTCCGACCTGTTTTAATGGTGCCATCTCTGTGTAGGCAGCCCACCGGCTGCACACTGGTGATATAGACGGGCAAACGGCTGCGACCGTCTCTCCCACCTGCAATGGTGATGCCTAGAGAGTGTCGAGGTTCCTTTTTCAGAGTCACTGTTTTTTCTTGACTGGAAAAGCCACCTGGAGGCTCCTGGATTGAGATACATACACATCAAATCCCATGCACAAAAATGATCATCACTTTAGTGTAGCCCACACCTGCCACCTACTGCACACACTGGTCACTGCACATCTTGATATCACAACATGTAGCCACAATACAGATGTTTGAGTTGCCGACAGAGTGACTAAATGATATTTTGGGATAAGCGATTGCTTTAATTATTCTCTCTGAAACGTTCTAATCTGATAACCAAGGGGATGGGCAAAAACTGAAAGCTTAAGTCGTGTGCTCGTCTCCTGCCGTGAAAACATTTGTAAAAACAAACATCTCAGATCCTGCTGCGAGGCGGAAAGATGCGTCGATGTGAACAGCTCCGACGCGCTGCCATCGTAACTCATAGCCAGTGCCAAAGCAACTTCTCCCAGTTTCACCGGAGTCTCCAGACTTCCAGAGGGGGAGGGGGGACTCTTCCTACACAGCGGGGTGGCCCTTCCTCCCAGCATGAGTTAGGGCTTCATCTCCACAGGTGAAAGCTAACTGTCACCAGCTTTGATCCCCAGCAACAAACAAACACAGTGGCTGTAGAAGCTCTGAGAGCAGCACCCCGGTCCTTTTGATCAGAGACGAGTACCAGAGAGAGGGGGGGCATCTGCTTTCATCTCCCACTACCCGACTGTATTTGCTGCCTGTGCCTTCAGCTGGTGAGGAAGTGTCACCAAAGAAGGGTGTGACTGGTCTCTGGGTGAAAAAACTTCTCGCGCACATATGTGGTCTTTGAACAGCACAGCATATGAAACGTGCAATGAACATGCACGTTTTGTTTCATAAATTGGTTCCTTCGAAGGGATAATTCACCCGAAAAATACAAATTCTGTAATTTATTGACCCCCATGTAATTTAAAACCTGTATATGACTCGTTTCATCTGTGAAACACAACAGAAGATAATGTATTTTGAGAAATGTCTCTTTGGTTTTGTCCATAAAACGGAGGTCAATGGGGACCAGTGTTGTTTGGTTACCAACATTTTTCAAAATATATTTTTCTTCAGAAGAAAAGAAGTCATACAATTTGGAAAGACATGAGTGTACGCTGCTTTACCTTCGTAAAGGTGGAGCGTCGTCTGAAGTACTGTTGCTCGGGGACCCTCCTGGCTCCTCTGCTCTGTCCCTCACCCCCCTCCTCAGCGGGATCAGGACACCTCATCACTACAAAGTTCACCCTCATTTCACTTGCCTGCAATACACAACAAACACTATAAATGATCCCACCGATCCCAGTAATTCTGGGAATTCTGTCCCTCTTCTCTCTCTTTACCTGTATGATTGTAGCAGCGCTCTCAGGGGTACCGTGTCTCAAGTCATGTCCATTTATGCCCAGCACCTTGTCATTGTTCCGCAGTTTCCCATCTTTGGCAGCCAGGCCTCCAGGTAGCAAGTCCAGGATGAAGACCCCTGGCTCCTCAGACTTTCTGATGAGTTTGATGCCCAGTGGTTCAGAGCGGTCACGCTTTACCAGGGTGACTTGTATGACGGTGCCAGGGTTCTGGTTGGGATTAGCTGGCTGTGTCGGGGGTGAGGCTGAGGGTTGTGCGAGATGTTCGGGACGGGGCTTGAAGCCCTTTTCCTGCATGACGGTCAGCCTGAGGCGAGAACCCGACAGCCGCAGTACAGAGATGGCACGACTGTGGGGTACAGATGCCAGACTGACGTCATTAACCTGTAGTAGAATCAAGAACGCCACATTGTTAGTTTTAACATACAGTTTACAAAGAGCTTGATGATCTTGAGAATCTGGGATAAAGACCGGAAAAGTTCAAACTTTGAAAATATTGTGTAATGTGTAATACAAACAAAAAGTACATTGTTTTCACAGCATATTAAGAGGATTTTTAGATAAAGTGTGGACTGAAAATATCTCCTCTTATGCCCAAGGCTTGAAACAACCATTTGTGATAATCAATGAAGTGATGAACGAGAAGGGGAAAAGACAGATCCTATTTCAAGAAATGTAATATATATTGGCCATCCACAGATCTCTTAATGGATAACAGCTCCCTCAAAAAAATCAAAGGAACACTCTTAGGCAAACAGATGATCATAAGGCTGGCTTTATTCAGATTTTCATGTATATGAAGAGAAAAGACGACAAAATAAGTGTACTCTGTGTGGAATCTGAATGTAAAGCAAGTTGCGCTGGTTTGGTTTACTAAGGCATTGCATTCCAGGGCGGCCAGAGGCAGAAATCCTAGGAGAGCGGAGGAATGTGGGAACTAGAACGTAAATTTATTCTTAACAGAGAGAAAAACTAAAAAGGGAAGTAAATAATTGTGTATATGGTCTTGTAACCGTTGTATGCTGTTCATGTTTTTGTTACTCAGTCAATGTTTGCAGTTTTCCCAACAGCATTCGATTTTTTAATAACTCATGTATGTAAAATACAGATGTTTACTTGATCCCAATTACAAGGAACATAGACAGTTTGGATAATATATATATTTACAATTGTTAAAACACATTTATGATAAATTTGACATGTAAAATCAACTCAAAGAAAAATCTACGATATGGGAAAAAACATGTTTATCTGTATAAATATAAATATCTGAGGCTGAATTTATTTGTAAACATAACATAAGTTCCCATAGACCCAAACACCACACTAAGGTTTTTTGTCCATAAATGTTCTATAAATATAAACTTATGATCTACACTGTTTGACAACATTTTCAAAGTAATAAGCTGTTTTCACCCTAGTGTCCTTCCAACAAACTTCATAAAATTATAGGTAACATTTTTTATACATCTTAATAAATTAATGTTTATAGTACTGTTTCAAGTCCATCATAAGGTCACAAAATTCAACTTGAGAATTAAAGGATGACCCAATTTCTATTAGGGAACAGCTAAATATAATCAATTAAAGCTTGTGTAGAGGAAGAGATTTACTTATCATTTACTACTAGATGCCTGCTGAAGATGATGAACATACATCTGAAATTATTTAATTTTTTCATGGTCAACCACGTGGTCGCCTGTGGAAATTCCCCAACACACAGTAAAAAAAAAACGAGAGCAGGAACATGACTAGAATGTAAACACATCATCGCCAGAGTGTATACAATGACAAAGTGTGCCCTGGACAGATTTTGAGAGATAACTGAGAAAACCTGTGAAAAACATTCTACTAGAGGTATCTCAATATACCAATATATTAATAACCATGATTAGTGATATCGTGATGTCACGCATAATAATATTGTAAAAAATTTAGCAGCAGGTTGAGACTCCAACCATAGTAGGTGGTGGTTTTGCACCCATGAAATGTTTTCCGTAGGGCCACAGCACATACAAATTCTGCCTCCTTTACATATTTTGAGTCTGATTCATAAACAAAAAGGAAACGCAAAATAAAAGGTAAATTTGGCCTAAAGCATTATTATTTACTAGATACTGTGATAATATATTAAAAACAAATGATATTGCTCATGATAATCGTGTAGCAAAAATCTGATGTTGTGATAATGCTACACCCAAGAATGGAAGCTGGTAATCTAAAACTAATAAAGCACTTTGTGCTGAGGTGTGTCTCACCTCTAGAATGTGATCTCCCGGGGCCAGCTTGCCATCTCGAGCAGCCAGTGAATCACGCACAATCTCCTGGATGACGATGTTACCCAAGGGCGAGTCCTTCCCTCCAACTATACGCAATCCCAAACCCTCCTCTGGATCCTCTCGAATCAGCTCAACCACGGTCGCCTCTGCTACAAGACTGGACCTCAGAGGGGTATCTGGGAAATAATTAGACCATCAGGAACGCCAATATTCTAGCTGCCAAGTACTGTAACATATGGCAGTAACACAAAAAGCTTTTTCCTTGCTTATGTTTGCTTTGGAATGAATCATTCATCATAGCAAGCACTGAATGAATAATATCATTTTCTCCAGAGATGACAGGACAGTTGCTAGGTAACTTTGTTATGATCAATAGCATATTCATGAACCCAGACAGTAGGTCCAGACTACCCTCAGGAGATTTCCAGCAATAGACAGTTATGGGTCATAGTGAATGTCAATTAGATACAGGTTCTCAGAGAGCGATGCATTGAAGTTTGTTGGTTCTAATCCCCTAGTATTGTTTAGCAACAATAATAACATCCTGGTACTCCTAACCCACAAGAAAAAAGCGACATCAAAGATTCCCTGTTTTGGTTCACTTAAAAGTAAACACAGCTGTAAATCTCTGTTTCCACCATCTGTGCTACACTTTTCTCGCCCATTTACACCCATACATCAACATGTTAATACAAAAACGCAAATAAAACTTCCAGTGTCCAGTCTTTACCTAATGGCACATACTGGTACAGAACAGCAATAACTGTGCTTTTTGCACAAAAATGTAAACAAGCCTAAATTCAACCAAATTTAAATATTCTACTCTTCTAATTAACATATTTCACTACTTACGTCATATCCGTGATCATAAACCTTAATGCTACAGCATATAATGATATTGAAGAGAATTGTGTGCTTTTAATTTTATATCAACAGTTTGGGCAGGGCTCTTTTCTATTCAAACATGACAATGACCCTGCGTACAAACAAAGCAAGATTCGAAAAGAATCGACTGATTCAGTCTGCATAAAGCCCAGACCTGAACCAAGCTGAACACCTTTGGTATGACTTGCAGTCTTTGAGCCACACACTCATCAGAGCCCATCAATGACTTGTACACAAGGGTACAGTCATTGCAGAACAGAAAATGGCCCACACAAAAATATACTGTATTGTAGGCTACAGTATAGCAATAATATTTGGTTTGATTAAAATTCATTAAATAAATAAACATGTTTATTAGACGGATGCATCCAAATTCTTTGGTCATATAGTATACAATAAGGATATTTGGGGCAGACTGTCATGAGGGAGGTACAAAAAAATCAGAAAGCATTTTTTATACCGTCTTCCCCCTCCTCATAGGCGGGATTGACCAAGCCAGGTTCTGTGGGTCCAGAAGGTTGAGTGGTGCGTGAGATTGGCGTGGATTTTGTATCAGCTAAATCTCCATCTGATTTGCTTCCCTTTAACTCGTTCCAGGATGGTCTCTTCCTTTTTTCTGCCTCCTCCCTGAGCCGTCTGAATGCAGGACATCTGAGAGAGAGAGAGAGAGAGAGAGAGAGAGAGAAAATTGGAGCATTGTTAGTCAAGGGAACATCAGCATCATTACTCAATGGTCTACTGTTAATTAACCTACAAAAGTTTCATTACCAAATGCCAGCAGCAGTTACTAAAAATAACCCAAAGATGCATTAAAGCTGACTGCAGCTCTGGAGCCACTTTATTCTGGAAGTCAGCAAAAACAACCGCAAAAAACCTGAACAAATCAATGCTTACCCATTTCAGCTCAAAGCTTCAGGTTAACATTTAGTTATCGCTATTAATTCTACATGAATAAGTTGGGAAAGTTGGGAATTTTTAGCATAGAAAGAGGAGCAGCTATGCAGATGAAGAGACTATCCTGGTGCATTGCAGGGATGGAGATGGAACAGATCAGCCAGGAGCAGAATCAGGTCTAACCTGGATTTTGATAAGTCAACATCTCCCTTGCCATCCGGAAACCTGTACAGCTGCTCTACAACCTTTAGACCCCCATATTACATCACAGAAACAAATACATCATACACCACAGGGAAAACCAGAAGGGAGATGAACGCTGGGGCATAGGGTCATCGTTTTGTTGAGCCTTCATTGATCTTAGGAAACTGTAAAATCTATAAAACATACAATGGTTGCGTCCGCGTGTTTGCCTCGGTAAAATTGTAAAACTGTTTAAAGGGGTGGTGCAACGGTGTTTCGTGTATTCTGACTTCTTAATGATAATAAACATGCTAGCTTCTCATGCTTAACATGGTCAACTTATCATAAAAAGAATCGGGCGTATGACATGGTATTTCTGTGCTTGATACACTTCCTCAAGGTTCATAAAGGGTTTTGGAAAGTTTTTTTCGAACATGAAATTCCCTTATGTAACAATTTTTCTTAGTCCCTTACAGGACAATTCTCCCCAAAAAGCATGCCCACATGTCAACCAGGGAGAGTGGGAGAAAGAGCACACCCACGGCTTAACCACATAGTGCAGGAGACAGCGCACTCCCATCAATGTGCTCCTTCAATTGCAAAATTCAGCTGTGTCTGTTTGTTCACTGCATTTGGGTGATGGATGTTATATTAATGGTGGATTTAACGCTGGATTTAGAGATCATTTTAAACTGATAGATCGAGCAGTCCCAGCGCTAAAAGAAGCCGGTCATGAACTGCATGCGGTAAGTGAAACTGCGTAAAATGTCTGTGTTTTGCATTATGTAAACGACACAAACTTACAGTGAATCAACAGGTTCCTGCCAGGTGTAAAAGGGTGGGCTAGCATAAATCATGGGTGGGCATTTACCACACACAATACGCAAAAAAATGATGTTTGTAAATGTTAGAAATTTTTAATAAAAATGATATTGCAGACAGCCCATTAAGTTTTGCTTTTATTGGAATTCAACAAACACTGCAATATATGACTGCAATACATGCAGGATTTAAATGATTTATGATGATACAAAAAAAAATATATGTATTCATTACAGAAGACTGAGAGATTAAAACAAAAATAATTATTGTTGATTATTGCCTTTTATATAGTAATAGTTCTAATAGTAAAGTATAGTTGCCTTTTATAAAGCGTTTGATTTTACTGATGTTTAACTGATTAATACAGCAGTTATGTATACCGGACATAAATAGAAGCCTATAAAGTGGGGTAAGAACAATCCCCATTACTGAACGATCACTGACTGGTCCAAGAGCACGCAGCGCGCCTAAACTTAACTATTTTGCACAGTTTCGCTACCACATGCAGCATGAATTGGGGTGTTTGAGATGGAGAGAGACAGATTTATTTCTGAAGCGGGATCTATGGAAGATGGAGCTTTCAGTGTGATGGTCAACAGGTAAAAATCTAGCCTATTGCAAGCAAATATTAGCTGTTTGCTAACAGCATAAAATAAGACTGAAACAACTCCCGTTACAATAAATGAATCAGACTTTAGTTTACAATTACTTTTACATGCTGTTTATAATAAACTCAGAGTAAGCCTAAAATTCCTTTGCACAGTATCTTGCTTCCACCATAGCAAGTAGCATGCTTCTCTGTTACAAACTAAAGCCGATCGGTGAGTGAAGAGAGGCGTTGCTTCCAGCCAATAGAAAAATACTGAATTTATTTTTATTTTCATTGGGTGGACAGACAGTTAGGTGGGCTCAGCCCAACCTACCCATGCCTGGAGCCGGCCCTGGATCTGATGTCAACTGCATTATATGGTTCCTACTGATTAATGTGATTCCTTATCAAGTCCATTATGCAAAATAAGTCTTAACCAGTTTTGTACGAGTCAAGCCAGCTCACTCTTTTATACTCAACTCTATTCTTTAATCCAGCTCAAATCTCTCAGTTCACATGAAACCTAGATGAGTGGAATTCCATAAATTTTTCGAGCAACTAACATAATGACTACAGTAATGCGTGTGATCCTTATTTGGAGTGCTTTGAATACAGGGTAACCATGTTCGCACAAGTTGTACTTACGGGCTTAACAAAACGTTATGTATGTGATTAAGTATGGCACTCAGCTTTAGATTTAACCACTGACTAATTCCATTTCAAACCCATATAATCACAATACCTCAAACTCCTTCCACCCCTGGTGATTTCAAACCACTATTCACTGCTGCGTTTGTTTTGAATTCCATCAAAAATGTTGTGAAATGGCACGCACTAACCTGTTGTGCAGATGGGGCTGCAATTCACAACGCTGCATGCTATGCTGGCACTCGCTGCGAAACGGGCACATCACGGTGAGTTTGTCCAGCAGGTTGCGCACCAGGAGGCTAGACGTACGGCAATGCTGTAACTGAAGCCGCTGGCGGTCTACGGGGCAAAAGTCTTGATCGTGGAGAAAGTTGCTGAGGCACTGGAAGCAGTATGTGTGGCCGCACGGCGTGTCCATTGGCTGCAAAAGAGGCTGGAGGCAAATGTGGCACACCAGTTCATCATCCACCTCATCCTGGTATTCAAACAAGTGACTGTCATGACCTTCGTGGTACTGCCCACATTCCTTGCACACCCGCGCCCACGTTACGCCAGCCACTGGCAAAGGCACCTTAGGCTCTGTCATGGTCTCGGTACAATGCTGGCGTCCGGCTGGCTGAAGATGAGCGCCTATGACTCTTTCTCAGCCTCCGAAGTCCAGCCTCATCAGGTGTTAAAGGTGAATATTTCCAATCCAGACAGACAAAGAACAGCAAGCTGCTTCATCGAAATACCACACGTTTCTGTTGGAAAAGAGAACAAAGAAAAGCTGAAGCTCACGTCAGGCAATCTTTTTTTGGCTCATGCCGACTGGACAGGAAATGACATGGATCCACTTAACAGCAACAATATGGGGAGAGGGCTGCAGCTGTATCCTTTCCATGAGTTTCCTCAACGATAGAACTCAAAATCTGAGTTTTGCTAACTATCGATGTTCAAGTCATTAAACAGGTTAAGCTCTATGAAACGTGGAACAAGAACTCACCTAAGAGGGAAAACAAAGGCGCTACTATAAGAAACACAGAGAAGCATTTAAGAATGGTATAGTTATCCCTGCCTTCTAGTCAATGACTCCTTCTGGGCCAATCGGTAGTGGGGAACTTCCTCCTTCGAGCACATAATCTTTTCTTATTCCATCTTCAACAAAACGTTGTGCCGAATAATCCTAAACTACACACAATCCTATACAAAACATCTGTAATGCTCTAATAATGCTATACAAGAATTTCCATTGAGTAAACCCAGCGCAAAAAAAATAATCACTCAAGGTGATGATTCAATCAAACCAATGTTTTTAATCAAGTGCTAATCATACACATTGGTTGAAACATAATCCCTGTCAAACTTCGTAAAAAGGATAACAAAAACAAACATGTCCCCTAATGTATGCGAGGTAGTAAATCATTTTCCAACCCACCTCAAATGAAGGCGCAGTCAGACTCCCATCAGCCACTGCATGAAAACAAGAAACTCAAGCCTAACAGCTGTGCTGGCCGCCAGCAGCCTGACTGAAACCAGAGCCCGGCATCTCAACTATAGGAACAGAGCGTATGTGTGTGCAAGGACGTTCAGTTAAAGGGGCTCTTAACAGAGCGGAGAGAAACGCTCAGGAGGAGGGGTCGATGCGAGCGTGTATGCGTGTGACAGAGGAAGAGGGGCAGTGTGTGGACTGCTGATATACTAGCGCAGGCAGTGCATTTTCAGAACTAATCTCAACCTCTGACCAATTACACAGCACACTGTGTGTGTTGTCCGAGGTCAAGCAGGACATTCTTTTTCTGTCTGACTGCCCATTTCAATATTCGACTGATACCTGTAACCAACACGGTCCTGTGAGCTCAATGATTTACACCGGTGATTCAAGGTCCAAAGAAATGATAAACTTAAAATAAATGTATACACAGTAGATCCTAACTCACAAAGACCCTGTATTATTTTAAAGTCAAGAAAATAGATTTTCTTTTAAATTCATCTGTTTAAAAGGATGCAGCAGATGCACTGCACATCTATATTGAGCTTGCAACTCATTTTTATTTTGTTGCCAGGATGTTTTGGGTCATTGCCAGGATGCAACAATATGGTTAGGTTGTTCTTGGTCGATGATTTTCATTTTATATTCTCGTTCCAAGAAGACATGGCAGATGCCTTCCCTTTAATAATAAGTTTGTCCGTTTAGGGCAACTGTAGGAACAACATGGCGAATTCCATGCAAGGGGACCCCCGGTGTGTGTGGATAGAAATAGCTCATTCTAACATAATAAAAACATAACACTTCATTATGTAAGGTCTTTACGCACCTTTAAAGACATAGTTATGTAAACAAATTAGATTGCATTTCTGTCAATAGATCCTCCAAAAAAAATTACACATTGGACCTTTAAGAGACAAAGTTTAACACTACAAAAATCAATACAGCCAATAAATCAATACTGCTTTAGCAAGAATCACAAAATACTGCCATGTTCAATAAGTAACAATAAACATTTTATATCATAAAGCCTGTAGTATAGTGATATGCTGGTGTCATCTTCATTGAGGCAGTGACCCTGGCTAAGATAGATGGACCCACAGACTCATGGGAGTATCTCACACAAAACCGAGCAGCTGTCTGTCGAGTGTCGACCCCTCTTTTCTAGTAATGATCCAGAGTATGTTATTAAACATCCCTAGGTTGAACCCCGCTCCAAATCTCTCTTCAAACACCTCCCTGAGTAAACAGTAGGTCACTTACCAGTTTGTTTATTTCTGATTGTGAACTGTTTTAAAGTCCATTTAGTCTTTCCAGATGTTTCAGGCAGCAGATCGATATTATCAGGCTGTTGATGTCATAAATCAAACACTATTCCTGTGCACTGCTTACAGAACAAATGGTAAATCAAAGAAGACCCAGTCTGAAACGCTCTCACCTACCCAACGCTACCAGGGGCCATGAATCATTTGCTCGGCCACACCTACACAAAATAAAAACATGGGCAATGCCACGGCCCAGACAGAATGAATTCGTTCGGAAAGCATACCAGTGTACTGATGAATTCACCTGGGGCGTTACTATACCTTAGAGTCAACAGGAAAGTGAGAGAATAGCAGTTTAGGTCCCTTTGCGCAGCCTCAGATTGACACTTCAGGTCTCAAAAAGGAAATATGTGTGCTTGACTTCTAGTAAACATTAATTGTTTTTAAACAAACAATCTCTTAATATCTATGCATTTCACAAACAAATACTGCATGTCAAACACGTTTTGGAGAATGAAAGAAAAAGATGAAAACATCAATAAAAACTGATCACAGATCGAAACGGGGCAGAACAACATCATATTTGTTTAGCTTTGGTAGCCTGGCTGTGTATTCTGACATTGGACACCTTCTCAAGAGGGTGAAACCCACCTACAACAATCTCACTTTATATTTGACAGAACTAATAACATTAACGGCATACATTAAACCACGGAACGCATTTTTGCTTCAAGTATAACATACCACCGAGCTGTTATTATATTCATGTATTTTAACCTTTTACAAAAGGTTTGACCCAAGCACGTTGTTGCAGGTAGATGTGACACGAGGGAAAAGTCATAAATCATTGATCAATCAGCTGACTGTATAAACAGATGGTAACCTGGACGACCAAACCAACCAACTGCCCTTGATACTTATATATTAATAAGAAGAATTATACAAGTAACGTATGATTCTCTCGGTGCTCCTTTAACTTAGTTACGTTCCCCCACCCGCCTTCAGAAAAACACCCACAACTGCGTCGGTAGTGACCTAGGTGACATACGCGATATAACTAATAAACATTCGTAGTGTTTTCCTTTAACCACCTCCAATTATTCACATTCAATGGTAAAATCACCATAAAGCTGAACTTAAAGGTCATGGTTAGAAACGAGACGCGTCAGACACTTCGCGCTCGAGACCGAAACTAGTCTTACCTGAGCGAAGGATCTTCCGGAAGTAACAAAACAAAGAAGAGGTAGAAATAAAAAGATAAATCTCCCTGGTTTAGTCTGAGCGAGGAAACATTAATATTTCAGCTTTCAGACTTTTCCATGTCCTGATGACTAAACGGTGCGCTATTGATGATTACACGGTTGGCGAGAGGTGAGTTTCACACAGAAGTGGACGTCACGCTTTCACAGGAAGTGCGTGCAGGTACCTTTGGACTCGGCGCGTGGCGTGCAGGTGCGGAGGTGTGTAATGCCTAAAAACTGAAAACTTGCTGTTGAATTCATCCAGATGTTTTGACTTGAAGGTGTTTATAGAGTTTATAATAATACACGGAATGTTATCTTCAAGTTTTCTGTGTCACAGCTAGCAGACATTGTTAGAGAGACAGAAATCATTGGTATATTAATTATTGGGGATATAAATGACTAGTTGTCAAAGTGGGTTTTTATAAGGAGGAAATCTCACTAAAATAGCCTGAGGTTTGTCCAAATTTATAGTTGAATGTGTAAACGAGTCATCTCTAGAAAGATATAGATTTTTATTTGATTTCCAAACTCAGAATAATGGTAGCTTACTTCTCATAAATATCAAACTAGGATATTGTAAAATGTATTACGTGTTATATGTGTATACAATTTACCACAATATTTGTGTTAAACAGCAATGTTTTTGCTGTTTGGATTTAGCTAGTAATACTGTGCTAAAGTGTCTCAATAGCGGCGACCAGAGGTCAGCATGCGAACTGTATCATTCTTTTTATCTGGGCGATACCTGAATTGTCAATATAGGGAAGTCCATGGAAATATACAATGTGTCTGTTGATCTAATGAATCTGCTTCTGTACTGGGCATTTTCATGCAAAATTCAGAATTGTCACATCCATAATCGTCCATAGTCCATGAAAATAAAATAACTATTTTGTGTTATGTAAAGAGCCATCCCTTCTCCATTTGTCGGGTATTGTTACTTGATTTGTGCATTTTTGTTCATAAGAAAATCCTACAATGTACGTCTATCTCTATCTTGTTATTTTTGTCACATAACGTATGTATATTCCCCACATCTTAAATAGAAAAACATCTAGAAACTGATAGCTGTCTGGAATCTATCAACTGGGGGTTTAGGAAGATAATAACTGATGGTGAAATATATTCTCTGAGAGTCTGTGCTTCACGTTTTGACTCCAACTGTCACATCCTTAAAGCTGGAATGACCCTACTGCATTTTTAATATCGTAAAGACTCCAAATGTTTTGAAAATGGTGTAAATGTTTTGTGTCAGCAATCCATTACGTCCTGGCAAGACATTTGACCTCTTTATCAGAAAAACAACCTTACATGGGCACCATTCATTTTAGTATAATGCACTTGTTCAACTGTGAAGTGTCCTCCTTCAAACAATTCATGTGTATAATTGTTTTACGGTTGCATAATTAATGAATTAATTGCAATGACCTTTGCTACATTCTCTGAGCAGTTTTCATAAACAGGCGACTTAAAAAAGCAACTCCGCAGGAGAATATTTTTAATGAAATCTTATATTAAGTATAATTTGAATAACCCTTGTTATAAATGAATAACTCTTGTGCTGTGATTCCACTCTCCTCTACTAGGAGCTGGTGAGAGTGGAAAAAGCTCTTTAAATGATGTCCAATAAAGTAATAATTCTTTGTTTGTGATCCTGCGAGTTAAAAGGTCTTTGACACTTGAACAGTGTCAGCTTCTCCCCCCTGCAGGATGCAAGGGAAGTCTGTCCCCTCATAAAAGCTCCGCTGAGGCTTGTTCCCATTGTGATTTATACCCCTGTAAGTCCAGACAATGACTATTGCTGATAAAACCAATCACTGTTTAGCTAGACATTTCTTTGTTGTGTTTCAGAAAGACGTATCTTCTTTAAAATACTGCATAGAGTAGTTTTACTAATTGCAAAATAGATTGTATTATCTAACAAGTAGGTCATACCGCATTACATTACAATGGCTAAGGCTTATATAAATGTTAACAATGTGTTCATATTTGTCATTGTTACCTAATATTGTAATATGAGCTTGTAGTTGAACCTAAATTACACCGAGTGCACAAACATCACCAGAATGAAATGTTTTCATAATTAAATCAAAGTAGGGAAAATGTAACATTGTTTTTCTGTTGAACACCGAGATCAGCTGATCTAGTGTCACATTTGTCCAGCTGTCCTCAGATGTTTACGCTTACATTGAACAGTGAATAAAAGCCTGTGCTCTGTCATCTGAGACTTCTGTAAGTGCTAAAAGTTACAAAATTTAACAACCAAAGAACTGAATTGTATGAAAAATCATACTTTTATAGCTAAACTGGTATCGTGATAGATCAAATTAAGATCCAACATTTGAACTAATCTAATTCATCAAATGTTAAAGCATTTTAACATCAGTATAGCCGCTGTATCACACAAGGTCACATGCAAAACATTCTGGGTGACCCTGCCAGTTGACGGGAAAGTCTGTGTGCATGAAGACATGGCTGATGTGAAAGGGCACCAAAAACAATACCAACAATGAGTAACAGACCGACCCTTTTGCTGAATCAGTCCTACGGGTCCTCTGTTTGAGCACAGCTCGCACAAATAAGAAAGAACACGTTTGTCTTTCCTGGGATCGGTAAACATCCTCAACACAAACAGCACAGAGAGGGAAGAAAGTCACACCAGCAGGCCAGCTGTACTCTCACTCTGTGTGTCTTTTGATGTCTGTAGGAGGTAACTGATAATGAAGGATTTTACGTCTTAATTCTTTTAATTATCTGTCTCAGCGGCCCATGCGGGACTGATAGAATGCAGAAGTATTCTTGCATGTTTGATAGTGTCATACCCTTGTAAACGATTTATTTTAACTAGTCAAAAGGTATCTGTTAATACGGAGCATGCATTGATGGCCTGCAAAAGCTTTGGCTTCAAGAAAAAGCATGCATATCTTTTACTTCACTTCACTTTTTCCCCATCTTCACTGTAATGGTAAAATATGCCTAACTGCACACACACACATATAAACGTAAGGCCCTAAGGGTTTCTCTTAACATGCGCACTTACAGACCTGGTGCAGGTGCAGTGAATATTACAGCTGTGTTGCTAGGAAGGCCAATGAAGGCACATTAACTCCACAGGCAGTTCCCTCCCTCTCATTCAATACGACTCTCCCCCTCCTCAGCCAGACAGCCAGGCATCTGTTTCAGGCTGCAGGTTGCACCCCCGACTTTAGGCTCTGTCTGGCATCCACATGCAGGCCCTAAATCAGTGCCTGGAGATCACGCAGGCGATCCTTCCCCCGCTTTGCTGTATTTTGGCATTTGAGTGTCACTTTAACAATCTTCAGCCGTCGAATGTGTCAAATGTTAATAAAACGAATGTGCATGTATTTGATGTTCTGCTTTTTGCCCATCATTTAGAACTTGCTTGAGATTTGTGTTGTACTCACGAATGCGTGATCTGGCCTTCAACGCTGAGAAGATATGAAATGGATAGCTCGTCCCAAATTTGACTCGGCCTCTTGTCATTTCAAACCTGTTTGACTTTCTTTCTTCAGTAGAACACCATAGTGGATATTTTGAAGAATGTTGGTAATCAAACAACAGTGGCCCACCTTGACTTCCATTGTATGGACACAAAACCACTGTGACATTTCTCAAATGATCTTTTTTGTCTTCCACATAATAAAGAAACCTAAACAGGTTTTAAAAAATCATGAAAGTGAATAATTAACGACAGATTTGTTGATTTTTGGGTGAACCGTCCCTTTAAGTTGGTCCCCGCTCTCCTAATTAGGCAAACATGGTCCTCCGTTTCTAAGTCATAAATAATGTCCTCAACTCATGCATAACATATCTAATATAAGTCTAAAGTACTTTGCTCAGTGAGGCAAGTATCTTGTGTTAACTTTTCACTTCAGTTCACTCCAAAGTGAACCAGCTAATTGCCCATCTGCCATTCCTCCCGTGTAGCTATCTGGTTCCCCTTTAAGACATCACCTCTGGGGCTGTGTTTGCTTGTTTGTACCTGTCATGCGGGCCTGCTTGTCCACTCAGCATGCCACTTGGTAACATCTTATCAGTTCCTAAAAGATCAAAGAGCCATGGTGATCTTTATCATCTGATATACCTCCCCTCCTTTACTCTGACTCCATCAAAGTGCCCACACCGTGTATACCATGCCTTTAAGCTCTGTAGCCCTTCCTCTTCTTATCAACAGAAAGCGATTTCATGGCTTCATTCTTCACAGTCCAACAAGGCCTTGGAATAGAAGAGGCCAGCCTGACCCGTGTCTTCACAGTTACGTAGAAGAGCCCATTAGGGTTAACTGGGGGGTTAATTCAACATTGTAAATCTGCGTTATGTACACTCTCGGGTTGGCTGTAAGATGGAGTCGTGCTCTGGGAAATGGTTCATGTGATTTTTAATTTATTGTGTAATAAATTCAACCACCTTCTGGTGTGTTTCATGTCTTGAGTTGCTGTAATTGCTTCAATTGCCTCCAAATCAGAAATGTATTTTTTTACTCTTGGCTTTTTTCCTGTTATGACGCTTTAGTTTACCACCCAAGTGTCATTCAAAGTCAAGCTGACTGAATACTTATGCGTTTAAGGACGAGCAGACAGTGCAGACGGTCTGGGGTAAATCACCAAAGTCACGACCTTGCCCTGACCTGGGTTAAGGAAGTGGTCATGCAGCTCTGGACAAAGCTGTGGAAGAGAGAGCCTGAGAGGCCAGGCGGTCGTGCCTGAACAAAAGAGGCCTGCACATTCAGCCTGGGAGCTACACAAAGACCAGTGCTGCCCCCTTCTCCCCTAGTCACACCTCACCATAGAGCTGGCATTTCACACTGATCTGTGAACAGCCATTCAATCAAACTACTGTTTAACTTAACCCATTTTTTTTTTCATTGTGATATCGTGTGGTAAACCCTATTAAATGCTATTCTGTGTTTTACATATAATAATTCGGTTTATGCAAGCTCATATTATAGCTGTGGTTTATATAAGCAATTAGCATTATTAGGCCAAAAAAGACAGCCAAAAGCGAAAATAAGGACATAAATATGTAATAAATGGATAGGGTCAAATGGCAGTGAAGTGTAATTCAAATCTGTACATCTACCTTTTTGGGACCTGATGCACAAACGTTGCATATTTGGTGGTTTAAATACCTATGTAAAGTTTCAAGGTTTCTTAATCTCTAGTTTCCTTAAATCGGGAATTGTCACGTCCATTACACTAACAGTCCATATTTCTCATAAATGGACACTGAAATTTAAATAAAATTACTAATTTGTGGATTATGAAGAGCCATCCCTTCTCCATTTGTTGGGTATTATTGCTTCTAGTTTGTACATTTTAATTCACAGAAATCCCACAAAGTAAGTTATCTCTGCCAACTTTTTTTTGGCACATCCATAATCCATTTTTCTCTCTTTAAAAATAAAAAAACACACAGATAGATTGATATTAACCTAATTACTGAATCCTATCATCAGAGGTTTAGTAAAATACAGTGTAAACATATGATTCAATATATTGCTCTTTATACTTCAAGTTTGACTCATAAATGTCACATCCATAACACTAGAATTGTACTCTCAATCTTTTTGTAAAAGACTACCAGTAACCTTTAAATACAATAACTGCAATCAGATGTAACAGATTTATGATTTATCTGCATGCGCGGGAAAAGCCCAGGTCCTGGCCCGGGCCGCAGCCACGAAGATGCTCAAGGTTTGATGGGGCCGATTACTCTGTAGGGAGTCAGACGCCCTAAAAGATTCTTTGTTTCGGTCGAGTGCCCTACGGCAAGACCTTAGAGGAGGACTCTACATGCCCCCCTCCTTGTTACTCAATGGACTGCTCCACCCCATTACCTGTCCTGTCTCTGGATCAAGGTGTGGGGGCTGCATATCAAACAGTCTCGAGCCTTTGATGTTCAGAGAAACACAAACACTGATCTGACCTGAGTCGTAACAGCTTATTTGTCCCCTTTAGTCATTCATAGCCTACTTGTTGAATGTCTATGCCTTCAAAGGCTCCTCTCTGTAGGTCTGTCTTACAGTAGCCATGCTGGCTTTGAGAGGCCTGTGATACACTATGTTGAAGGTCTGGAGGGAGGCCATCTGGCTTCCTGACAGATTTGATATTGATTTATTGGTTGTATATGTGAAGATAGGAGGACACCAGCTGCTGGAAGTCCTGGTTTATTCTAGCACTTTGCCAGGTTCTAAATGAAAATATTCTTTCTTCTTGTGAGGAATTATTAGTAGCTAACTTATGACTGGAGAAAACAAACGGTGCTATGAGACATGCATACCAATTTGGCTGTATAGGAAGATGATTTAAACACCAGACGATAAAATGATCTCCCATCTAAAAGAAATGTCCAATTATATTGACTGGGTCAGTTTTAACGGGTGAAGGGTGTCCATGCAGCTATCTTCTCCCAAATTACTTTCAATCCCCATGCCACACCCCTCCTGGCAGAGGGCTGTGATGTGGCTGTGTTCTTGATAATGAGGTGAGAACTTTATTGCTCTTGTCTCTGTTCTGGCACCAGTTTTCTGAGTGATGGTCTGCTTCCAGTGTATGGCAAACAGCGCCCTCTTTTGACAATTCACATTCACAACAGATTACTCAACAGGGCAAAGAAAATAATTAAATGTGGATGATTCACAAATTGAAATCTTAATTTCCTATACGTTGGCCGTTTAGTGGCCTAACATTGTCAAAATAAACATATTCTATTGCAAAAAACATAGAAGCCCAGAACATGAAAACCTATGGATAGTGAGAGAGGGTGAGAAAGAGAGAGTGTAGTATTGCATAAGACAAGTTACTCTCTCTACCTCTAGCACTCCATTTCAAAGCGAGGGATCAAGGGCAGGCTTGCGCATGGCATACAGTGAATGACAATAGCCGTCCCCTCCACTCGCAGCCCCCTTAGGTAGAAAACAGCAAGACAAAGGAACTCTGGAAGTTCCCGGGTTAATAAGTCCACGACACACAGTTATTGAGGGAGTCAGGAAGGACACTGTGAATTCAAGAGGAAGTGTAGTGCCCTATCCTCTATGTAGATCACAGAAGAGGTGGGCAACAGAGAATAAACAATGGTGAGAAATCATGAAAAGACGTTTTTGAGGTGCACAAGAATAAGGTTACTTCAGAGTTCACGTGGTGGCCCACGATGTGGCAGTTTTGTTAAGTAGCTCGTCCACTAATTGATAAGATTCAGCACTTGCGCCCACTTCACGCCTGATCTTTCATACGCATCACCCCATTATCTTGTGATTGGAGCCGCATGCATGTGATTGGAAGATCAAAGGGATGCTTCTTGTCACATACAAAGGAAGTGCCAGGACTTTTACTGCTTCTGAGAGCAGAGAGTTTTCTCGTTCTCACTGTGGTATTGTTTTGTCAAATCACTATGACTGTGATATTGAAAGTGTAAATAAAGTGACTCCCGGATGTGGACATTGTCATTGACATAGATAAATAGATACAACATAATCCTGAGTTATGTCTGCCGAACGACCGACTGGTAATTTCGAATGAAATGTCACTTCTGTAATGTTGAAATATCTCGATCGCTATTCTAAGCTGTACCAGCCCCCAGCTAATGCTGCGGCATAGGGGCTCTTTTGAACAGACTGTCATTTCCTTCTCGGGGCACTGTTATTCCAGTAGCCTTTGTGAAAAAGCCAAGTGGCCCAGCTACAGACAGGAGGTGGGATCTTCACAGGCAGCTGAGGTTGTCGACTCAGCAGGGGAGGGAGGCGCACATCGTAGGGGGATACAGGCCGAAAACAAACACTAGCCCTAACAGGAAAGAAACTACAAGACCCTGCTGGGAAATTAGGGGGACTCATGTGCTCATTTTCATACATAGAGAGACATGCTAAAACGTGACATGTTTGTTGTCATGAAGGGTTTGAAGGCAGGGAGTAGATGTTTACATTGGTAGAATTAAATGGATTTAAAGACGGCACACATAACATACACAAATACAGTATAGGCCAAGTGCTTTGAAAAATCAGCAGATCAATCATATTTTTTATGTATATTGTACAAGTTCAAAGCCTTAATCAAAGTAGAAAAGTTTTATAAACATCAATTTTTAGACTGATTTGTCAGTGAACAGAACGATTTTTACTGTTTTGTGTGGTAAAATAATAATATAGTTCAGACGATGTGAATTGCTGGCCCATACGTTACGTGGTTATTCGACAAACTTTCCTCAAATGTTTTCTTTTTTAATATGAAAAATACTTTACATGTTATCAGCTATTAAAGGAGCAGTCTAGTGCAGCATTTTATTTAATAGGGTCCAAAAACAAGGTCTGAAACAAAAAAAAATTGTAGTTAAGATGCTGATAATGCTCTTGAGTGATGGTCTGCTCCAGTGTGTGGCAAACAGCGCCCTCTTTTGACAATTTACATTCACAACAGATTACTCAACAGGGCAAGGAATAGAATTGAATGTGGATGATTCACAAATAGAAAATCTGTATTTCCTATACTTTGGGCATGTAGTGACCCGAAACTTGCATGCCTAGAAACTACATTTTTTTGTCGAGTTTGTTTTCTGATTTGGCATTTAATAAAGAAAAACTAAAGCTAATCTAAAACCAAATGTTGGTTTGCATTAACTGAAAAACTGAAATAACTTATTAACAGATATTAATTGTATTTCCTAATTTTATAAAAATTGGGAGAGTTGAATGTTTCAGATTGACAAATACAGCCAGCATGGCATCAATAAAAAACACTAATGAAAATGGAATATGCCAACGGTTGGGTTTGGTAAAGACTGCCATCTTCTGGTGAAAGAAATGACTTGCATACTTAAGACTCAAAGCAAAACATTCATTGCCATTATAATGGCTAAATATTGCAGATAGTCGGAAAAGTATTTGCTAACAACAATAGTCACATCCTTAAAATGCAGCCGTATGAGGATTGTTATGTGCTGTTATAATTTGCATCATATTAGTAGAAATATTCGGATGTATTTTTTCTTCATAAAGAATGTTCATTGAGCCATTGAATATTTAATTAATCAG
The DNA here is from genome assembly GCF_015846415.1 of Triplophysa dalaica. Classification (NCBI taxonomy): domain Eukaryota; kingdom Metazoa; phylum Chordata; class Actinopteri; order Cypriniformes; family Nemacheilidae; genus Triplophysa; species Triplophysa dalaica. The sequence goes on from NC_079557.1 coordinate 11,190,755, forward strand.
TAATCAGTTAATATTATTTGTGAATAACAATTTGTAATTCTAAAACTACGTAAAGCTGTTGATATATTTAATGAAAGTTACACATTTACATGTTCCGTTTGAAGAAATATGCCAACACTGACACCTGTAGGTATATGTTGGTACTTCTAGTGTCCCACCCCACCCAATCTCTGTAAAAATGAATAAAACCTGTCATTGGGAAGAAGTCGACCCAAAAATGTGTTACAAAAATTAAATATATTGATGTGATGTCTGCTGAACATATTAGACGGATGCATTTATGTCTTGTTAAAGCCCTGTATATTATATTTACTGTATATTTTTCGTTTTGAACTGGTACATTTCATCTAATCACACCAGCTGGTTTGCAGAATTTCTTTTTAAAAGAGTGACAGCTAGTTTGACAGCTGGATTGCATGCAACCAAATTTGTGTCTACATAAACGACACCCCGCCTCCAACAAAATGTGACTTGCCCCTGGATGGCACTGTAGCTGCAGCTGGATAACGTTACCTGTATGACAAACCGTTAGTGAGATCAGTTTTTTTACGATACGATTGTAATTCACAAACCGCTTGTTTAACAGGAAGTAAGCTGGAAAAACAGATTAGTTTCTGTTGTGAACTATGGCCACAGTCAGAAAGGATGACCGTCTGACAAGTTCTCAGAGTTTACTCTGCGTCGGTTTTGCGGGGATTTTCAGCAAAACTGTAACGTCGCCTCTGGAAGTCGTAAAGATTTTAAGTCAAATAGGAACATTTCACTGTAAACGCGGCTTCCTACAAAGCTTTGTTTTTGTCTCTCAGAATGAGGGACTACGAGCATTTTGGAAGGGTAATATGGTTTCCTGTTTACGGTTGTTTCCTTACAGTGCCATACATTTAGCAACTTACAAAAAGTGAGTATTACACCTTTTTAATACTCGAATGTTCCGTTTGGAATAAACGATTATCTGTGTTTTATACACGATGTGCATATATGTACTGCGCTTGATGTTTTGTTTGATTCCTTAACTGATAATGAACTTATAAATCAGATCTGTGATGGTAAACAAAGACTGACAGGACGTGTTATCTTAACTAGTATTTGAAAGTATGCAGGTGAGATATAATTTGGATTATAAAAGAATGCTGTAGTCGCATGGTAAGACTCGTTTTAATGTGTTTATGATGTTGCTTTTATGAGAGACGTCGTTTAATTAAATTTTACTCTCCTTTTGCTACATTATATTAGCTTGTGTTCATTTCCGCAGCTGGGTTTACTTTCGTTCATCGTGACGTAAATCACCCCTTCTAACTGGCCAATCAAATGGCTCAGAGAACCTGCGCGTTAAGTGGCGTCATGAGATACGCGCTGCGCAGATCTATTGGCGAATTCAATTAAAGTATCGCGAGAAACCACTTCTTCCGAATCACTCTCGCGGTATCTTGATGTCATACGCCGAATTTTCTTGCGCATCTCCGTATGTGAGCGAAACAAATCTCTGGTGCATATGAGCAGGCTTAGAAGGTTTTAAATTAATTCTGTGAAGAACGAGTGAAATGTTTTTAGGTTTGTGAAACGTATGTAGTATGTGTACGTTAACTCTGCAACGATTATCAACAAGGGTTCATCTTGGTATGAATTATTATACATGTCACGTGTCTCCCATGCTGCAGGGGTATACACCGGAAACCCAGCCATCATGGTTAGAAAGACCCGTACATAGTGTTCCAGTATTCCAGGAAAAAGAGAGAGAGGGGGTGTATCCGGTTGTGTTTCGAACAGAGTGTTCCTGTGATTTAAATACAGGATGTGGGCCTCTGTAATTCAAATTTATGTTACTTCTTAATAGTCATATATATGGATATTAAGACGGTTTAAAGTAATTAAAAAATTAGTTGAAGTTATAAGCACTGTTTCTACTTGTACTATTACTGTTCATTTCTAATACAAATAATAACACAATTGGGCCTATGTGAATAACAAAGTTCAAACAAAACTAAATTATATCTTGTATATAATAACCATATATATAACATAAATATATCATAACCATATATATGATTTGTTTACTCTTCGTAACTCATCTTTAAGGAAATAACTATAAAAAGGTATTAAACCTTTGCATTATGAAAAATAAGTGTGTCAAAATCTTCAACTGTTACTTTCTAACTGTCAAAATGTTTTTGTAAAAATATGTTAATTTTAAAATCACAACTATTCACTTTATTATATTTCTGACAGTATTATCCATCTACACATTGATGAACTGGGTGAAATCTCACAATGGAGGGCCATAGTTGCAGGAGGACTTGCTGGAATAACTGCGGCTTTAGCAACATATCCTTTGGAGGTGGTTGAAACCAGGTTTATTGCTCAGAATTGCAGAGAACCAACTCACAGGGGGCTTCTGGATTCTCTTTCCAGTATCTACAGAAATGAAGGGATTCAGTCCCTTTACAGGGGCTTTTCCCTAACAATATTAGGTTAGTATTATGTTAGACACATTAAATAATGCGTGGGAAAAAACTCACTATAATATCGGTTTGTGTCCCATTAAGCAAGTGCTCAATTGTTCTATATACTGTATTCATAATATTAGTATTAATATAGCTTAATATGGTTATAGTTCTGGATCCTTCACAATTTTGAAAGATCATTTGCATCAACTTTATGAAAGCTGTTGAGAAGTTGGAAAATTGATCATTATACCTCATTTGCATTACTGTGCAATAGGTGCAGTTCCCTTCTCGGTTGGCTGCTATGTGGTATATGTCAACTTGGATAAGCTGTGGCAAGAACGTCATGTTCGCTTCACATCTCTGCAGAACTTCATCAATGGTTGTTTAGCGGCAGGAGTTGCTCAGACTCTCTCCTTCCCCTTTGAAACTGTTAAAAGAAAGATGCAGGTAAGAATCTTTCAGGGGTACTGTTGCACTGTAGTGCCACATGTCACCATAGGGTGTCACAATGGTATAAGTGTCACAGACTTTCTATTAGAATGTGTACATTAATGACTGGTGTACCTAGATGTGCATTTATATTGTGAATTTAACATTAAAATATAAAAAACTATCAAATAAAAGCCTTTGAAACAGTTCTCACAGAACAAAGCATGCCTACTATTAAAGAGCACAAGGCTTTGTGGCAGCTGAGAATGTAGATAGTGTCCAGTGTCTGCCTATGCCAAAGATAATAATTCTAAAGATAGCTGACCCCTCACACACACAACTAATAGTGCTGCTATATGTATACCCTCATATATGTGCTTTTGTATGTTTTAACAAACTGCAAAACCAGACAGGAAAAATCTGCATTATCTCTTTGACTAAACTGCTTTGTCAGAAAAAATGGCTGCTAATTATTCTGAGAAGACTCTCAGTTTGGTGCTAAACAGCAGCGTCTATAGACACAGTCAACACAGCCCACAGAACCAAGAGGGTTCAAGGAAGCATAGGAAAATGTGCTGCAATGCCATACCATACTAATGTAGCCAACATAATTTTATTGAATAAAATATATAGGAAACTGAATATCATTCTATTTTTGTAATTTATACTGTGTTTTTATCTTGAAGTTTTTAATATGTTTTATTAATGACATTGATAATGGTCTCATAGAGAAATATTTGATAATCGGGGAATATTTTTTCGATGTATGCTTTAGGCCCAGAGTCTTCTTCTGCCACATTGTGGAGGAGCAGATGTCCATTTTAATGGGATGATAGACTGCTTTAGACAGGTCATCAAGAACAAGGGCGTCATGGCTCTTTGGAGTGGCCTTACTGCCAACATGGTGAAGGTGAGATTTGTGTAATGTGTTCATGTGATGGCAGAGATAAAAATAACTTCAGCATTGTATGTTTTCTATGTAAATGATCTGACGTTCGATATTGGCTCCGTATGTCAGCTGTGAATTTGCTGTTTACACACTTATTTCTTAAATAACATTTTTTGATAGCACTGTAAAACAATCTAGAATGTTTATTGCTCAGCAGACATGCGTTGACACGTTCTCTCTGTAGAGGTATCTGCCTAAAACTGCATTCTCAAATCTTACAATTCATGTCTTAACGTGTGATATATGGTTGAAAACGTTTTTTTATATTACAGATCGTCCCTTATTTTGGCCTGCTCTTCAGTTGTTTTGAGATGTGTAAGCAAGTCTGCCTTTACCGGAATGGCTACATCATTTCTCCTCTAAGCTACAAACCTAAACCTGGGGTGGACCAAAGCCTGGGCCCATATGAACTGCAAGAGTTTAAGCGCAACCTCAGAAATAGAAAAGTACAGAGACCACGGAATACATCGATTGGAAACCGCTGGTAATTTGGTTCCTGCTAGACTGACAATTCTCTGAGGTGCTATTCGACTCTCCTGAATACATTGAAATGAGTGTAAGACGGTTTTACTGCCTTAAGTTCGAACTCAAAGTTCATCTTCAGTGTGGCACTTTACGCAGTATATTTAGCAATAATGAAAAACATTGTACCTGTCATTGTATTTACGTCTAATGGGCTGGTTTACGGATTCGGCACATACATACTTGAAGTACAGTCCATGTTCTGTGGTATCCCAGACACATCAGTGAGCCTTTTAGGCCGTATTAAAGATGCACAAGCATTTAATTGTTATAACCTTCAGTCACTTAACTACACACACCACTGCAATGGTATTTTTTTTAAGTAAAGCACTGTGGTTAAGACTGTTTGAATTGATCATGTCTCAGGAAAAAGTGTTGACTACCATTGAACAATACAGATCCATGCCTTTGTCAAACAAAGTATTATTGTTTTATTCGTTTTTAGCACTCAAGGCTTTTTAAAGGTCTTCTGTTATTTATAAGCCCATGCCTTTAAGGTCATGTTTTGGTGCAATTTAACATTTGCTTCTTGGATAAATAATGTGTGAGATTTTAAATCTGCATTGTAAACCAATGCGTCCTGTTTATCTGAACACACAGTCCTTAATAACCCTGACTGAACTGTAAAAAATGCTCTTCAATAAAAGTGTTACCATTGAAATATGTAACGTTCTTAAATGTAGAACATAATTATGTCAATCCTAAACCAGTAAGCACATTGAAAAATAGAAAACAATAAACATCACATTTGTCAACTTCTATTATTTTCATATATCAGTTGTGTTTTAATGAGATTGTTTCTTACAGTGTTGGAGGTTTTAGGATTGATTGGTAATCACATTGGATCACTAAATTTGCTACATAATCAAAAGTCATGTGAAGGACTTTATACTAGTATGATGACCTTTTGTCCCTCATTCACATGGCCTTGGAGATCATTTACTAAAGACGGGCGGTACAGTAGTGACGAATAAGCTTGCTATGTCACCTTGGAGAACTGCTACTTTGCTTAAAGCTAAAGGTGAAAACTGGACAACTCTTGCTAAAGCATCTGTCAAAACCAGTCTAACATGTATTTGTTTGTATATTTTATATTGAACATCAACTATTACCTTCTTAGGAACAAGTCATTATGTCATTAATCGTTCCCAAAACTTCCTTTCTTCGTTTATGCTTTACACCTTGGTAACGCTTAAGGTTACACTAACTTTGAGCCATTCATTGCGTCATTACACACGATTGCCCTGCCCCGCGTCCAATCAAATCTTAGAAGGAACGCGTACGTTTCATCTCGCGAGAGCAACGTATTAAAAATCTCTTCGCAACTGTTCATTCGGCCATTTCGAATCAGCCGGTATAACAAGCAGGTCCTGCGGCAGAGCGGGATTGACATTTTCAAGCTAACGTACACCCCTCCAAGAACATCCGAAAATGAATGAGACCGCAATGTCGTTCCTTAAGGACTTTTTGGCCGGTGGCATTGCCGCTGCCATCTCCAAAACTGCCGTGGCCCCCATCGAGAGAGTCAAACTACTGCTTCAGGTAAAATATACGCAATTTAATTCATGGTCTAATATAATCTGAGATTTATGAAAAAATTAGTTAACATTAGTTAACACCGGGTCGTAAGTGTAGCGGGTTGTTCGCGTTTGATCTACAAATATAGTTATACGTTAAATGGGACATTCAGGTAACATTTACAAAGATTCTGAAGGAAAGATGGTCTTGACTAACGTTAAGTGATTGAGCGTTAAGGTGACCCATTCTTTGATTAAATTTGGTAATTCAATATGGTCTTTGTATTATTTTACAATAGATTAACGTAAGGCCTTAAGTGCCTAGCGTTGGTAACCTTTAACTACCCCCTTCTATGGAAGGACCCGGGAAATGCCTCAACCCACAACCAAGTGGAGGTTAAATGACTGTAATTTGACGGAGATTGTTAGCGAAATACTCTATAGAGAAACTGCGATACATCTGTTTAATTTACAAAATGATTTTATTGTTCCAATGTACCCCAGCATCAAATGATCTCGCCAAGGTCGCGAGAAGGGGAGGCCTGCGAGGAGCTAGGCCTTCGTTGCTAGCTTACAAGCTAACGCTCACATATAAGAACGACCTCTTAACGTTATCTTTTGTTCGAGAGCACTGTCCTCTACGACATTGCATCTTGTTTTTATACTTTAATGTACGTTTATAACGTGTTGTAAATTCTTAGCAGGTGATTTTGGAGCAGTTTTAGCGAATAATCATTTAAACGAGTTTAGTTCGGGAAACCGTTTTACCGGAAGATGATACTCGTTTGCGCCCTACCGGCGTTTCTTTCATTTAGCATAATCACATGTCAGTGGTTCCTTATTGAGATTTTGCTTTCTACGGACTTGTTTTCTAGTGCAATAGCTTTATAATTACAGCTTTCGCTGTTTTCATGTTTTAGAAATATTTTGGAGCCATCAAATGGATCAGATTCATTGAACGTCTTGGATTATGTATACGATTAATCACTTTCTTCTGTTTACAGGTGCAACATGCCAGCAAACAGATTACCGCTGATATGCAGTACAAGGGCATTATTGACTGCGTGGTGCGTATCCCCAAGGAGCAGGGCTTTATGTCCTTCTGGAGAGGAAACTTGGCCAACGTCATCAGATACTTCCCCACCCAGGCCCTCAATTTTGCTTTCAAAGACAAGTACAAGAAGGTTTTCCTTGATGGTGTAGACAAGCACACCCAGTTCTGGAGGTACTTCGCAGGTAACCTGGCCTCAGGTGGTGCTGCTGGTGCCACATCCCTCTGCTTCGTCTACCCTCTTGACTTTGCAAGAACCCGTCTTGCTGCTGATGTCGGCAAAGCTGGTGCAACGAGAGAGTTCAGTGGTCTTGGTAACTGCTTGGTAAAGATCTCCAAGTCTGATGGTATCAAGGGTCTGTACCAGGGCTTCAATGTATCCGTGCAGGGTATCATCATTTACAGAGCTGCCTACTTCGGCATCTATGACACAGCCAAGGGTGAGTTTACATTGGTTTATTTATTTATTTTGCCACTTCTTTTTGCCATTATTATAACTAATATTTGTTCTCTTGTCTTTAGGAATGATGCCAGATCCCAAGAACACCCACATTGTTGTCAGCTGGATGATTGCTCAGACTGTGACTGCTGTCGCTGGTCTTGCATCTTACCCCTTCGATACAGTCCGTCGTCGTATGATGATGCAGTCTGGACGTAAAGGAGGTCAGTTACTGGTTATGAGCCATTCCTGATGTGTTCTTGACTAGTACCTGTTCAAGCAGACTATTAAATCATTTGCTTCTTTCTTTTGTAGCCGACATCATGTACAGCGGCACCATTGATTGCTGGAAGAAGATTGCACGTGATGAGGGTGGCAAGGCTTTCTTCAAGGGTGCCTTGTCCAACGTTCTTCGAGGCATGGGCGGTGCCTTTGTGCTGGTGTTGTATGATGAGTTGAAGAAGGTCATGTAAATGTTTCTTGTCCACCATTCAATGTGAGATGTTTAACTGTAACATATCTTGTACATTTGGAAGGACTCTAAAATTCCACCTTATTTATAGGGACCAACTAGTATGTCATTACTAGTTGTACAGGAAGTTGTTTTGTGGTTTTATTTTACCCACCTCCTTTTGTTCCCCCTCACCATACTGTCATTCCCGGAGAGAAAGAGTGCCAGGTACTGAAATCTACCTGTTTTCCAGCCGGTCTGTTTTTAGTCTTTACTTCAATAAAAACCCACTGAACGAACCTATACTGTAACTTGTCCTGGTTTTCTTTCTTCCCATCTGCTACATCTATATGTACCAGTAATTTTAGCAGTTACTTTTTTGTTAGCTTTGTGTATAGGGCATTGGTCTTTCAGATAGGAAGGAGTAATACCTATTTCAGGTAGTAAGAAAATTAATAAATGTTTAAGAACCTTATGAACATTCAAGAAATACAGCGTCTTTAGATTACACCACAGATAGTGGTCAGTATTAGATGTTTATGTGAAGGCTAGACTCACTCAACACCTTGACTGGTTTCTGGATGTCAAGCAGTGTTTTATTTCCTTGGATGCAACCTCATTCCCTGTTGGCCCACGTTGGAAAGAATTTGGGTCTGTCCCAAGAGCAACTGTGAGGGTCATGTTTGCCCTTCAGTGTAATTCAGTCCTGCAATACTGATGATTGACCTTAGAAGCTGTCTATGTTGCTGTACAATAAAATCACTTTTGAACTTTAATGAATTTGTAATGTGTGTCCATTTGTGGTGAATACCTTCACAAACTTGCACTATGACCTAAAGTTGACTTTAAATGGCAAATGTAAGAATTGGGTGAAATGAAATCGAACACTTTCCCGGCGGTGGAAATACGCAGATATCGTCAAAGAAAGACGATAATGCATATCCAAAGCTTTAAAATGACAAAAGTTAGCTCGTGCATGTCTCGTAACAAAAACCTCGGTGACCCTCTTGGTGGATCTTAGCCTGGTTGTAAATTAGCACGCTAATCCGTCCTTGCATCACCTTCAGTACATGCATGCCTAAAGGCGAGTTACTGGGTGTGGTATTACAGGAGGTTCAGAAAGGAATAGTAAATGGTTGTCAAACATACGGTATTTACCTATTCTGCAAATGTCGCTATTATAATTATGCACATATCAAGATTTATGTTATTTGCAAGGTCGTTGTTTTAAGAAGTGTAATTTTATTAATACACAATAAAGCATATGGGTTATGCTAACAAATGTTAGGTAAGAATCGTCACGTTTACAAAAAAATGCCGCGTATCTGCGTTAGCAGTAAGCCCTCTGTCGATTACGCAATAATCGGAACACTAGAACTACTCCTGTGACGTAATCCTAGAAGGCGGTTCATTCTTGCGCTGTCTGGCAGCAGCTACTCGCATGTTAAACGTTTAGTAACGTTTTAACCATCGGGTCTATTTTTAAGGGTTTGATCTCTTGCCAGCGAGCTGCGCAAATCGAGCCGTGTATCATCAAAGTACAGCGAGGGCGATTCGACTGAGCTTGCTCTCGCGGTACTTTGACGTAAAAGTACCGCGGTCTTCATCTGCGCAGCACAGCACGTAGTGGAACGCACATACGTTTTGCTTACTGCAGGTTCTAATGCACAGCAGCTCCCTGCTGACAGCCAGTGAAAGGGCATTCTGTCCTCTGCTGACTGGATCGTCAACGCACGATGATAATGTCTTAATTCATCCAGTGTTTTAATAAAATTACCTGACACATAAAACAGCAACTGCAGCAGTTTCTCTTTTCTTGGACGTAATCATTCTAGAGTGAAATGAATCTTACGTGTGCCACCTTGCGGTAAAGATGGTTCATTGCAGATGCTATGCATGGCATGGCAACTATTTGGTATTTTTCCCTAAAGGGAAAAAAGTGCTGCAACATGACACATGCTTTATTGAGGTAATATATATTATATACATTTTAGAAGAAAACTTTTTACATTTGAAAAAGAAAATGTGGATAGCGTAAAGCACAATACATAACAGGTAAAAAGGGCTGCTAAGAATAAGCAGACGCTCCAGGAAGGATACCGTTGAACGCGACAATTGTATTGCACCAATCACATTACGATCGCAGGTTCCCTCATAACGCAAGTAGCTTATCTTCCGGTTCTGAATACAACGCGTCTGTATCAATGAAAACACAAGTCTGGTGTTGCTTTTGCATGGACAAATGACGGAATCTCTTTCGGAAATTGGACCTTTTTAAAGATGCACACTCTGCGGTGCTTTGTCGCCGTTGTATTTGTGCTCGTTTGGTACTTTTCAGCGTTTGGACAGTTATGGACACAGGCGATCTTTTTCTTTTTAAGCTTTTTCAGTTTCTTTTTTAAAAACCAAGAACGCGAAACAAGTACTCAGACAGATGATTTAACGGAGGAAACGACACGCCAGGTAACGTTAACGGTATTAAGTTCCTTATTTAAAAAGTATTGTTACGGCACAGGGCACACTGTGTTGTATATGAAGTTAGAAGGGTGACATGAAAAGGAGAATCTTAAATGTATGAAAAATCAAATAACATTTCGTTTAGATTTTTCTATTTTATTATTATTAATAATACTTATGAGTGACCTTACATGTGAACACAATTGTAAACATAGATTTTAAAATATGACGTCGAATCTTGGCATACATTATCTTTGAAATAGATATTTACTGTAAACTGTGAAACAATAAGATTAAAATCTACATCTGAGAAGTGTTTAGTTAGTGTAGGTTCCAAGAAGTGTCAAGAATGTGGAAGGCACTATAGTGGAAGTGGATAACTGAAACTGCAGATTTCACATAAAACGGAAGGTTTCTAGGGGAAAACGTATGGAAACTATTTAGGTTTTATTTTCACTTTTAATTTGTTTTCTGTTCATTATATTCGTATGAGGATCTTGTAAAATGAGCAAATCTTCTAATGCCCTCATTTCTGTAGCTGTATGTACTTCATCTGAGAAATCATCAGTGAAATTACTGTAGTGTAATCCCTTCCACATAATCCTCTGTTTCAGACAAAGAAGGAAAGCAATGATGAGCAGGATGCCGGGACAGGTCAAAATTTACCTCAGACAAAGCAATATCCAAATGTGCAGAGGTCACTTCTTCAGGGTAAATAATCCTGTTCTCGTTCAAAGGCGTTATGCCATTCTTGTATGTTAAGCATGTCTGCAGATCAGGACTGAAACATTTTCACTGAACCGTGACACACAAACATTATCACCATCAACGTTTCTTTTTCGTGGTACAACAAAACGGAAGTGCCACTTCACACACTGTTAATTCTCGCACCAAACGTCTGACATACATTTTGTTTAAAGATAATATTTATAAATTGCATCTATTTGTTAAACGATATAGTCCTTAACATATAAAAACAAAACAAAATTGTCTGTCTCTGATAACAAATATAGCTTGGTGAAGAAGTTTTTTGCAAATAAACCACAGCAATTGTGCATTCAAAATGTGTTGTATCTTTTTTAGTGTTTAAATGTGCCTATGCTTACCTGGTCCAGCCCTGGTACACTGCCCCAGAACCTGGTGATAGTCAGCCCTTACACAGGGCACTGCAGAACGAGTTTAACCTGGTTGTGGAGAAAATAATATGTAAGGCCAAAAACTTTGATCTGTCTGCCACCAGTGTGGGTTGTGTTCGGATCTTGACTCAACACCTCCACCATGCAAAACAGTCAGACAGGTGAGTATGTGCTTGTCTGTTTTTCCTGTTTGTTTCTGTTTCCTCAAAACAAACTCTGCATAATTTGAGTCACTTATTATTGCAGGATTTTTTTCTTGTGTTAATGAGTATTAGTTCATTTAATAATTTGGGGAGAGTTTTATACAAAACATAAGTCCTTTCCTTTCTAACTTTATGACTCATCACATGCAATTCTAAGTTATACTTTTAGCACATGACTAACATGTCGTTTAAGATAGGTAAAAAAAATACCGGCCTGTTGTCTTTTGTTTGTGTTTAGTTCCCCGGTGTTTGGCACAAGATATGAGGAAATGGAATTTCTCAGAACGTTCTCTGAAGCCCTGGTTCGAAATTTTTTCCCTGAATATCTCTGGCAACCAAAGCTTTACCAGTGTTTCCTGACTGAGATTGTGGCCACCAAAGGTTAGTGAACTTTGTACAAAATTTGTACCAATAATCGTCTTAATGATCAGAACCTTCCACTCAGCTACCTGTCATCACCCTATGTGCCATTAACAGTCTTTGTTTCCAAATACTTTCACTTTCACACATGTTCCTCTGCATCTTTTGAGTTGAAAGATCTCAATAAACAAACCCGTCCATAAAAACTGACCTTTCCAACCCCACCATATCCCCCTCCTGATGAAAAACAAAATTATGGCTTATACTGTATATATATATATATATTCATGGATTATATCGGTTTTTTACACGCAGAGCCTTAAGTTTGCTTTTCATAAGTGTCTTAAAGGGACAGTTCACCCAAAAATAAAAATTCTGCCATCATTTACTAAAATCTGTATAGATTCATTTTTTGTGAGGAACACAGTGAAACATATTTGGTGGAATGCTTGTAAGCAAACAGTTCTTTTGCCTACTTATTGACTACCGTAGTAGGAAAAATTCAATGGTAGTCAAAACTGCCCCAGAACTGTTTGCTCTCCTACATTCTTCAAAATATATTCTTTTGTGTTTAACAGAACAAAGACATTTATAAAGCAATTTTTCATTCTATGGTAGTCAATGGTGACCAAGAACGGATCCTTTAGCCAACATTGTAAAGTTCTCATATTCACAGTAGGTCATGTTATCTGCCAAATGCTGCTAAAAACTTGACAAAATTTAACATTTGTGTTCTAGTTGGTTTAGTCGAATGTGTATTTTCTAATGGCACACTGAAAACATGCCTTAACACCCCTTTTTCCATCTGTAGTGCTTGATTTGCTTGTGACAAATCTCTGCAATCCAGACAACTTGAATCAGATGGTGGTTTTGCAGTTGGATAGAGTAACCCCTAAAAGCTCGGTTGGAGACCTGCTGAACTCTGACAGGGAAGGTACACCATCCTCCACGGCTAGTGAAGGAGCTGAAGTGTAAGTTATCCTAACAAAAAAAAAGTATTTAGTCAAATAAATTAATTTTTGAATTTCTGGTTTTAACATGCTTTATTAAAAAATTACAAAGATTAACAGATGACACAGAGGATGGCAGGTCTGAAGAAACCGGAGAAAAGAAAAAAGGTGATATATTTGATCAATTAAGTTTACAATAATTATATAATATATTGCTTTTTTGCTGTTGTCAGTTACTTTATTTTCTTGATTTGTTTTTAATCAAATAGTTTTTGTTTGTTTCCCGTTACCAAATCAGGCAACAGGATCAAAGAAAAATTTTCTAAATTTGTTGATAAGGTCAAGTCAAAGCAAGCCAAAAAGAAAAAGCTTAAGAAGAAGGAGCAGGACCTTTTGCAAAGGGCTTTAACAGCACGCAGACCTGCTGTTATAGAGGATGATGGAGGAAGCAGCAGAGAGTGCTCCATCAGAAGTAACATAGACACTGACAATGTGAGCAAACCACAGAAAATGTATCTAATTTCTTGATTCTATATGTTCCTATGTTTCCTTCTGTGCAACTGAGACTGTGTGTTTTTATGTATCTAAAGGACAGTGATATGGATGTTTGCCCAACAAGTTTTCAGGTCCAGGAGGACAGGATGGAGTTTAAACTTTCCTATGAGATGTGGCGAGTGGGGAAGTGGGCAGTCCAAGTTAGAAACGTGAGCCATATTTCAGATCAGGGATAAAAACGAAACCATTTGCAATTTTTAAATGTTTGTTTTTGAGTAAAATAAAATAATTATTACCTTAGGTTCAAAAGGAGAATGATGAGTTGTGTTTCATGGTTCACTTGGAGGAGAGAAATAATCCAGAGAATCTCCAATGGGATGTGAGAAAGACCCAGTCAGAAATTCTTCATTTTCATAGTCTCTGGCAGGTGAGAGAGTAAATCATGATCAAGCTGTGTCCATTATTACTTTCTCTTAATGTTTTAATATATACTGTAAGTTCACTTTTTGAAGGTATGTGCTTTTTTAAAGGATACATCTGCTTTACCCTCTATATCTACAATAGTAGAAAAATCAAATAGGGAACTCGATGACGCATACACAGAGGAAGTTAGATCAGCTTTGGAGCAGTTTTTGCAAGTAAGATGACTCTGACTGACAGACATTAATTTGTGGGAATTTTTAGCAAAAATAAAAACCTCATTTATTCAATTAAATTCCTCTTCAGGAGCTAGTTTCTGACGCACAACTAAGTCACAGTCAGCCTGTATTCCAGTTCTTGTGCCCTCTTGCACGGTTACTGAGCGAAGAGGAAGATGATGGAGGTGTGTGGGGTCTTCTGAGTGGACTTGCAAACTTTCTCACTCCTGGCCAAGATGAGGAAGAGGTAATACACACTTGTAGTTTGGACACTGATAATAATCTACATAAAAAATGCATAAACAAATATCAATGTAAAATATAGCCATTTCAGATCATTTGTGTGGAAATAAAACTTAAGACTTGTCTTAATCAAGGATCAATAAACACGCAGAAATATTTAAAGGGATAGGTCACCCAAAAAGGAAAATTCTGTCATCATTTACTCAGTTGTTCCAAAACTATATACATTTCTTTGTAAACCTTTGAATACAGTTGGGGGGATTCAGTACAGAATTACATTTTTTGGGTGAACTCTGTTTTTAATGTCGAATCGGCTTACATTTGAAAACATCTTTAAACTGCTGCTTGCAATTCATTTAAATTTTAGAAACCCCAAGTACTACCACACAGTGTACAACTGTACATTGAGTATACTTCTACCCTGTTGTAATCCAGGTAACCTAACGTTATCATGTGCTTTACTTTACTTTTACAGTCTCATAACCTCAGAAGGGAAGATAAGCTTGATGAAGCAAGAGCCCCAGTAAATCATGCCACACCGAATCCAGCTCGACTAGCCTGCACGGACACAACAGAAGAGCTGGATGGAGGCATTATGGAAGACGCAACAGCTGTAAACTTTAGGTTTTGGACCCCTCAGGAATCAGAACTGCAAGTGCAGGACAGCAAACAAATATCAGATGAACCTGACGGGGTTTTGGAAGGACAGGAGAATCTTGCTGAGAGCTTAGATATCTTTGTTAATAGATCCAAGTTAATAAGTCCTGTTGTACACTCCAGTGATGTCCCAAACTTGACCAGCAACCGTAATGAAGATTTACAGGCTGACACAACTGATGGGTTTAGAAGAAAAAAAGAACAGTTAACACACAAAAAAACAAATAGCTTACCAAAGCTCAAAGGAAAAGAGAAAACTGGAGAGACGGCCAGTCTGCCACAGGTACAGAAAAAAGAGCTCAACCAGACCAATTGGGAGCAACTTGAGGCCACCAAAGCCATTTTTGATTTATTGAAGGAAATAACTGGTATGATGTGACTTTCCTTGAGTTCTCTGGTCATTAAGTAGTTAAAAACAAATTAAATTATCTGATATTTTTATATTTCTTCCTCAGGTAACTCCTTCCTCATTAATATCTTTGTGGATGCCATTTTGAAACCTTTCATGCCTTTGTTAAAAAAGTAAGTTTTGTTTCTTTGTATCCTGTGTTTTTGTTGTGTGGCCAGATTTTCCTCTTTTTTTCGTACTTTTTTTAGATTGCTAGCTTTTGAGCACCGCATTCAAATCTTGGCGACAGTGTAAAAATGGGAAAATCTTTGTTGCGGTTGATGTGAAGATTCACATACAATTTCTTCCCATACAGAAAGGTGAATAATTTTTTAAATAAGATGAATCCAACAGAAGCTCACATTGCATCCTACATTGACAACTTCCGTGACAGAATATGGCCTAATGGAAACATGCCTCTCCGACCACCACGTGACAGTGAGGAAAAGCTTGAGACCAAGGAAAGGGCATTGCAGCTCTTAAGTTCAACATGTATGTACGATATTTATGCTTTAAACATATTGGTTCACATGTTGATTTTATTTCTTCACATTTGCTAATGTTCAGTAAATTTGTGGGGGTTTTAGATTCAAAATCTCTAATCCTGAAGAAAGGCGATGTGGAAACTGTGTTCAAGATCTTCCAGGATACAGATGGGAACAAGAAACTGCTCTATGTGAGAACTCTATTATTAATAATATTTGTTCTACATGTTTTTCCAGCATCGTATTTATTTATTTTTTTCTTTGTGTGTTCCTAGAGGCTGCTGAAATATGTTTTAAGGGAGCTCCTGCCTGGAGAGCCTGCCTTTAATACAACAACTAATGTAACTGTGAATGATTTTGTTTCATAATATTATCTATTTAACTTTTCCTTAAATTATGTCTAATTTTTTATGTGTATTATGTAATATTTTTTATTATTGTAACAATAATATTCAATACCATTGAGGACTTTGAGGAATGTATTAAATGGCTAATAAATATATTTTACTACTAATCTCGTATCGGATTTCTTGTAACATGACACATATCATGATTAAATGAAATGTGGTTTAGTTGACCGTCAGTAGGATTTACACAACATACCGGCTTACCAATTACATTAAAGCAATTCTCGCCAGTGTCGAATTTTTTTATCGATATGATGCCAAGTAAATAAAGGGCAAGTATCACGATAACTATACTTATTCATTTTAAAAGCATGCATTGAAACATACATGTCCTTTACTGCAGTGTCATGATTTTAAGTGATTCCACTTAATCTTTCTGTTGTCCTTATGTTGTCCAAATTGCTTCCATTGTTGACCCCATCTGTAAGTCGCTTTGGATAAAAGCATCTGCTAAATGACTAAATGTCAATGTGGCGAATGCATCACCAGGATGCCAAATCAGAATACACTGAAAGATTTTGTCATTTGTGCTCTCAAAGTGCAAGTATATTGTCATGTGTTACAGTAATGCTGCCCGTTGGTCATGTAATTACAAAAATAGTACAAATATAGTGTGTAACTAGTTTTTTTTAAGGATATCGTAAAGGCGACATTGTGAATTGGTAAAATAACTTTCTTTCAGTCATCTCCCAGTCGAAGCGCTAGTGCCTGCTTACGTTTGATGACGCTGCACGGAGTCACGTGATTACAGGACCACTAAACAGCAGCAGTGAGCAGAGGAAGAGTAACGTGTGAGGGGTTGTTGCTTAAAAGGATACAGCTACGGCCGGAAGTGATGCAAACCCTCGACGTCTAATTACAATAAATTACACTAGCTAACTCATGCATCTACCCCAACCATAAACCTAACCTTACAATAATAAAAAATATTAATCAGCTGTTTTCAGCGTGACAAAAATGATGCGGTATTGAAGTGTGCATGCCTAGTGGAGTTAGCTGTATCCCTTCTGAACCGTCAAAACATGTGAAAGGAGCAACATATTTAGTGTTTCTCTTCATAAAAGTAAAGCAATACTAAGCGTATATGAAATAAATATCGAACTCGTCATACTAGTATCGATCCGATACCAATACCAACGTTGGTATCGATATTAGGGTAGATACGCCCATCCCTAGTATAGTGTACCTACCAAGACTGTCAAACACCTGACGTAACTATGTTGGGCGGCTGCAACTGCGTTGACCTGAAGGGATTTACGTAAACGACTTTAACGATATATGTACCTGATATAAAACGTTTAACTCTAAACAAATACTTCCAGTCTATTATATATTGTCTTGAACATGTTTCAAACACCTGTTTGGTTTACAGTTGAGCGCGTAACCTCGGCTTTATTTTAGAAAAATACTTTCTCTACCCGCGTTATGATGGTATCGTCCTCTACCCCCAGATAGTGACTTAGTAGAGAAAACAGGCAGGAGGAGCCGAGCAAGCCAACGGCTAACCTCGATATTTACCGAATAGATCAAATCAACGTCTAAACGACTGAAAAAAACAAACCTGATTCAAATAAATAAAGTCGAAACCTTATGTTCACGTCTTGGTTACACAAGTGAACGATGTCAACCCCAGCAAGACGGCGTCTGATGAGAGATTTTAAACGGTAAGCGACACGGAAAAATGCTAAAGGCCCGGCCTATGGTAAACCGGCTTTAACGTGGCGATTTTTGAAGAAAATTTCATTTTTAACGTCATTGGTCGTCACAAGTTTCTGTGTTTGACTAAAATGTATGTAACGCTAATCGCGAATGTTGCAGTCATGTAACGTTAGATATTGTATCGCGGGCCATATGTGTACTGTAACTTTACCGGGGAACTTGTTTTTCAGTCTCCAGGAAGATCCTCCAGCAGGAGTTAGCGGAGCTCCGTCTGAAAACAACATTATGGTCTGGAACGCTGTCATTTTTGGGTTTGTTCCGTTTTCCTTTTTTTGACAGCGAACCGTTTTGTTATCTAAATGTAATCGAAGTGTTTTTGACGACAACCCAGTTTGTTGGCGTTAATATAACCTGTTTAAAATGGGCCAGATGGCCGGTGGTCCTCCATAAGAGGTGCTGGTTATTTGATCTGACGGTGTGCTTAATAGAGCTGGGTTTTCTTGTTGTGTTGGTAAAGGAAACGGTTTATATAGTCACTTCCGTAGACTGTTCTGCTTTGTTACTTTATTGGATTACTTTTGGATTTTGCCCAGTGATTTTGTACATTGTTGTCATACCAAATATTCTGTATAATCGGACTTTTATTCTACCCACAGCCCTGAAGGAACACCATTTGAAGATGGTAAGAAAAACTGTTGTATGAATTGGGGTTCAAATTCTGTTTTGTTCGCAAGGCTAAGGAAATGATTTGCCTGCAGAAGGTTAAATAACATATAAAGGATTAAATTGCCTTTGTTTGGTACTGTAAGATGTTTTTATTCAGAGTAGTAGGTGCAGTTCTTTAAAAAAATGTCATCCCAAAATTCACGATCATTTACTCCACCTCCGATTGTTCCAAACCTGTTTACATTTATTTGTTCTACTAAACACAAAGGAGGACATTTGGAAGAATGTCAGTATTTATTTACAATGGCAGTCAATCAGTTTTGTTGCGGACATTCTTCCAAATATCTTTCTCTGTGATAATCAGAACAAAGAAATTGAGGGTTAGTAAGTGATGACAGAATTAACATTTTTAGGTGAACTATCCCTTTAATGGGGTCCTTGGGCGCAAAGGTGTATTTTGCACAAGCTCAAGGGTTTCAAACGGTTGACTGCTGCTTATAAATGGCACTTCATACTCTTGGTGGTGGCAGTGTTGTTGTTGTTTACGGTTGTCTAATATATTTGATCTTTTTGTAATAGGAACTTTTAAGCTCACAATAGAATTTACAGAAGAATATCCTAACAAGCCACCTACAGTCCGATTTGTCTCAAAAATGTTTCACCCTAACGGTAAGTGCACTATACATCGAAATATCGCAAATGTGCATATCAAAGGGGTTTATGATAATTATAGATTTGTTTTTATGTACTGTTTTTAATGTTCCAAGAAAGAATTTATAACACGTATGCTTGTTATTAAATGTAAAGATTTAAATTCATTTTATACAGAAAATTTTATAAACTTGAAGCATTATTGTACCGCCTATCAGTTTTCTAAAATATGCTGCTGTATGAAGTTGGGCAACTTAGAGTGCTGCATAGCCAACCCCTAAGTTAGCCTCGCACTGGTTCCCTCGACCAAACGACTTTGGATTTTTCCCAGAAGATTGCCAAAAATAAGCTCTGTGATTAACTAAGGGTTATGATACATCAAGATAGTCTTTGCAAACTAACACAACATTTATGAATTTTGAAGCCTAAATGCAATTGGCAGAATTAAAAAGCTAATTTATGGCTATGAACAGACTACACCTCAGTCCGACAACTCTTTCAGTTTTAATTCAAAACGCGGTCCCTGATAACTTACTACTCTGTGAATGAATCTCCATCCACGTTTTATTCGTTTTTAGACCACATTTCATTATTTGTCATATTTTATATGCAATGAGGTTTAATGTCCGTAGTTACCTAACCTACAGTAAGTTCAGAATGCAGCTGCCAGTTTTTTTAACCAGGTACAGAAAATACGATCACATAACCCCAATATTATCAACCCTTCACTGGTTACCCATTTAGTATCGTATTAACTTGAAAGTTCTTTTAATTATTTAAAAAGCCTTAACTGCTTAACACAACAGAGTAAACTCACTTCCAGGTTTTGTATACAATAAACGTAATCTTTGCGGCACTCTATTTCATGTATATACTAAAATTTAACTTTGTATTACTTTAAAATAAATGTTCACACAGGGAACATATGCTACAATGCAGCATGAAAAAATAATGTCATTTTCTTTCTTTTTGTGCTCAGTTTATGCAGATGGTAGTATATGTTTGGATATTCTTCAGAATCGCTGGAGTCCAACGTATGATGTTTCCTCAATTTTAACCTCAATACAGGTATGAAAGCTTTTATCTTTTCATAATGCAATTTTTCTTCATTTGATGGTAAAGTCAGACCATTGGTATTATTACATGTATTAGGTTCTGCATTGGCATGATTCAGGTCCTTAACATGCTTCTCACTTATCACAGTCTTTACTGGATGAGCCGAACCCAAACAGCCCTGCAAACAGCCAGGCAGCGCAGCTGTATCAAGAAAATAAGCGAGAGTATGAGAAACGTGTGTCCGCCATTGTGGAACAGAGCTGGCGTGACTGTTGACCCTCTTCACAACATATGAACAATAGTCAGCCTCTGCCAACCAGAGGAAAACCACCTTGCAAAGAATAAAATAAAACACATCATGTTTTGTATCATCCACCAGATACTCAGTAGAATTGTCTGTTCTGTAACTGTTGCAAGATTAGAGTGCTGTTGTGTTGTGGTCTCCCTCTTCATATAAAAACCTGGAAAATGATTCACCTTAATTTAACAAAATATTGTTGCCATGGTTACTTGCTTTTATTTGGCCTGCCCTCATTTTGGAATTTTATAATTTTTTGCTTTATGAGTTGCTCAGACAGTGTGGGCTGATTTTGTGTTGGGTATTAACATGTTGGTTGTGGCTTTAAGTATGTTCCTTATCCAACTTTGAGTGTCCTTGTTTGAATCCAAAAGTTTCTTTCATTTTCTCTTTGAGAAAGGGTCATAATATACATTAATACAGAGTTCCAGTTGAAACAGAGAGGAAGGTTACATTATCTTGAAAATGTCCATGATTCAATATGGTGTAGATTTTATGTAACGGCACCTGACATTTAAATACATAACTCCATGCAAAGTGATGCTTCAGATGTGGCTATTGGCCTTTTTTAAATCATGAACATGTTTTCTCTTGTTAATTTGTAATTTAGTGCTCAAAAAGCTCATGCTGCAGTTCAAGGTTCTACCTAAAGACATATCAGTTGACACTGTGTGCTAGTACATCTGTTCTACAAAAACCCTTGCCACAAACTGGGACTCTGAACATTACAAATTGGCACTGTTGATTGTTTCTGTCCTGTATTCACTTTTTTTATGTCTGTTGCACCACAGTTGCATGATTTTTACTGTTCTCCATCAAAGTGTGTTTATTCTACATTGCTTATCCAGCCACGTGGGCATACTGCTAATTGCAGTGTCCATTTAAGCTATTTTAAATCTGTTTTGTTTTCTAATTTACCACAAGAGTTCAAGAGTGTCTGATTTGCACTAGTAACCCATGTAAGAAACTGTACATTTTTCTCACTTCTTGTAAATAAACAGTAACATAATATGTGGTGGTTTCATTTTTTTTCAAGAAATAAAGATGTGAACACAAAATATCAAGATTTACATGGCAATGAACCATGTCTTCATTTAATGTGGTTCAGAACAAACAAGACTGGTTCACAACAGCAACTAACTTATACAGCAAGTGATTACTGCTGCAACAGGCATTTGTCAAACGGGAAGCAGAAACTTTGAAGACCCATTTTAAATTGAACTGTCAACAATCTAAAAAGGACAAAATAGGTAGCGTTCTGTAATTCAATATATTTATATATTCAGTATTGTTATCTTGCAACATGAGTCAGTTCTGTATTGTTCATTGTGAAAATATAATAAAATGGAGAAAATGGAATGCAACTTCTGAGAACACACGCTGGCAGGTCTGTACTAATATCAGTCAATAAATATCAATAACATGACACAAGATTTGACCAAGTTTAGTAAATAAAGAAACTGAGGAATAGAAAGAACATTATAAACAAACTTACAGGTATCTTACTTTAAAAATATGCTATACACTCTTTGAGGCCCATTAAGTGAGTTCAGTCATTGAAAGGACTGAGGTTTCACCAATTCATATCGTCCTACTTGGCCGTCCTGCAAAAGCTGACCAATCAGCTGGTCCTTCTGAACTCTGCGGCTCACCATAAGAAACCTTTGTCTGCCCTGTCCGTAAGATTTGCTACGCAGGCCGTACCTCTGAGAAATCTGGTGGATCTGTTTGCGCTCGTCATTATTGAGCTCATTGGAAAAGCGCAGATCGTCCTGGCGGTCCGAACAGGCGTAATTCCGAATGATTTCGTCAATGTCACGCTTATACAGCTGTTTCCCGGGCCTGTTCATATCCATGCCAAGGCCTTCCCTGGTAAACTGCTCTTTCACCTTGATAGGTACGGCGATGCCCTCCCCATCTCTCCCCAAACCTCCACCTGTCCAGCCCATCTTACGGAGCAGCTGATTACCAATGTTGTCTTCCTTGATTTCCTGTCGCGTGGATTCCTCTCCGGAGTGAGCTATGATTTGATTTCGTGAAATTGCATCTGCGTGACCCTCCATTCTCAGGTTGGATTTCACCACCGCCTGCGTTCGTCGAAGCGTGGCGAGCGCCTCCTCTGCCGCAACGTGCTTCACAGTCTTTTTGGGCCCGATGCCTGCGGCCACAAACTGACCATCCAGGTAAACCTCACACCTCCAGTTGTGATCTGGTAAAACTGTAAATTTGTAGTCAGCCAACACTTTGTTGAATTGTGCGGTGTCATTTATAATGCAAATGGCATTGTCTGAGTTTTCAAGGATAACCAGTTGGCCGAGTTGTGTTTTTTTGCCATCGTGCTGGGTAAAGCGACTGCCGGACTGCTCTGAACTGTGGTTTTCTCCAAACAGATGCTGCTGCTGTTGCTGGTGAGCAGCCTGGTGCATTCGCAATACCCTGACCGCTTCCTCTGCTGCTGAATGTTTCGAGGTCTTCTTAGTTCCACTGGCTTGTGCGAGCAGCTCATCCTGCAAATACACACTACACAACCATAAATTTCTGTTAGGAATCGGGTTAAAGGTATAATCGATTTTCATACGGTTAAAAGCAGCCGAGTTATTAAGCATACAGATGGCATCGTGCGCGTTTTCCATGAGAACGAATTGAGTCCAATGTTTGCTTCTGTCAGGCTCATACTGGCCTTTGGTGCTGGGGGGCACTTTGTCCTCTGGGTTGCGAAGAGTTGGAGGGAGGATTGGGTTCGGAATGGAAACCTGACACACCACCATATCATTGACATTCTTACGCTTATATTGTCTTTGCACGATACGAACTTCCACCGGCCTCATTAAGAGTTTGACAGCCTGTTCGGACGCACGGTCTCTGGCACCGTTTTTGCTTCCCGAGTAACCCGTGGCCAGGTACACGCCCTGACACCTCAGCTCACATGCGTATCCTTCAGATGGCACTTTCCTGTTCTTGGGCAAGTCGGAGGGCGGAATATCTTTTAGATTTACATAGATATATTCAGGATTCGTTTTACAAGCCTGAATGCTGCGGCTAAGTATGAAATTGTATATCGGCGTCTCAGGTCCACCGGTGAATGGGGGATCTCTGAGAGTGACCGCAATGGCTCTTGATACACTGAAAATTAGTCTCTGTTTTTCTTGCATAGTCGGTGTGAGGATAGGAGTCGGCAGCGAGGGTGTAGGGAGAAGACCAGAGGCGCCCCTCCCCGGTCCGTTTTGTACTCCGGTGAAAGTCTTGCTTGAGCTCGGCCTTTCTGGTTGGCCAAAGCCAAGACCACGGCGTTTGTTTTCCCAGGCTCCGGACCTTCCGGTTGCATCGTTTCCATCAAATCGATTGGCTTGCGAGTCAGCCTGTCTCTCATTTCCATACCTTAATATTTCTGAAGAAGCCACGGAGGAGGAGGGGCCGGTGTCACGGCTACCGTTATATATCTGATGATCTGGTTCTTTCTGCAATTCTTCGTTCTTCCTGCTTTCCTTCTCGTTTTCTTTTTCGTCAGTTCCTGCTATTCCACTGCCGCTGCTCTCGCCGATCACAAAGTGTACCGGCTCGAATCGAGGTCTGCAAACAGACATCTTCGTCACGGGCCGCTCACCTAGGAAACAGAATCATACAAGAGTTAATTTACAAATATATCATAATGCTGTTTTTAATTAGATAAACGGTGTTGAAAATTTTATACAAATAGCCCAAATATGAAAATTCTGTCATGAATTGCTCACTCCCTAGCTGTCCCAAATTTGTATACATTTCTGTGTTTAATTGAACACGAAGAAAGATATTTGGGTGAACACTTGTAACCAAACAGTTCTTGGACACCAGTGTTGCCAGGTACGCGGTTTTCCCGCACAATTGGGCTATTTTGAGAATGCAATTGCAGGAAAAATTATGGAGCCGCGGGTTGCGGATTTTTGGGCTACTTTCATAATGTTCCGCGGCCGCCAAAATGTTTATTGATGAGTTTCTTAATGTATATTCACACTCCGAATGAATACCTGCCAACTCAAGGACCGGCCCGCTCTTAAATGAGTGGGGAACGAGTCTGACAGGCAGGCTACACTACAGAGAGGAACGCGGGAGCTCAGCTCAACCAAAGAGGAAAAATTAGCGGTGGTATTAGACACAGTACATCCGAATTATGTTTTAACCAATATTTCATCAGGTGAATGTCACGTTGCACAATGAAAGAAATCACTCGTGAGTGTGCAACACTTGATTCTTCCGGCTGCCAAATATCACGTTTGATCAGCGCTATACGTAGTCTAGAACAACTAAATCATTGACGTGCTTTAACAGATTTTACATTATGCAATAAATGTAACCATGATTATTTCTTAAGCAAGTTTCTGAATGTCTTACGAAGTGAAAACATGTTTCTCTTCCATTTACGTGCACGTGGGATATTTTTAAAGGGACACTCCACCCAAAAATGAAAATTCTGTTATGAAACTAGTTGTATCTAAACCTGTATAAATGTATTTGATCGGTTGAACACAACGACATTTGCTAGAACGTTAGCCGCTGGCATCATTGACTACCATAGCAAAAAAAAAATGGTAGTCAAACGTGACCCAGAATTGTTTGCTTTCCTAAATATCCCAAAACTTATTTTGTGTTCAACAGAACTAAACAATATATACAATACATATGAAACCATTCAGATGAAAAATATGGCAATAGAAACGTCTTTAGGATGTTGTAAACTTTGATTTGACAGAGGGAAAAATTGGGCTAGTTTTTATTCCTTTTCGGCGGGTTTTGAGGGGTTATTGGGCTGGAAATATTTCTTGGACCTGGCAACCCTGTTGGACACCATTGACTACCATAGTAGGAAAAATGACAATGGTAGTCAGAAGTGCCCCAGACCTTTAAACATTTTTCGAAATATCTTCTTTAGTATTATAAAGAACAAAAACTACTACGGTAGTCAACGGGGTTCAAGAACTACTTGTTTTTTAATTTGGAACAACTCTAAGGTAAGTAAACGATGACAGAATTTTTGAGTAAATTATTCATTTAATTTCATTAAAGTCTATATTGTTATCCGTTCATAACCACCTGTACATTAATGTTCACAGTATATAGCCTTCTGTTTATATTGTTCATAGTACACACCGACTGTCATATTTTCATAGTACATGCCCATTGTATAGTATTTTCTAATATTGTATTCTGTATTTATTCACACTGTATATCCTGCACTTGCTAATTGCACTTCTGGTAAGACCTAAACTACATTTCGTTACACTGTACTTGTATATGTGTAATGACAACACAGTTGAATCTAATCTAATCTAATCTAAATGAATTTTGGGGTAAATTATTCATTTAATTTCATATTTTTTCAAATGCAGAGTGTCATTAGCATAACATATTTTTGTATGTCTATAGACAAGCGAACATGGACAGACACTTACTTCCTTCAGATGAACGTGGTCTTTTTTTAGCTTCAGCACTTGGGACTAGTTCATAAGAGCGCATTTCACCAACAGAAATCCCTTCTGCCATCTCGAGCACCTTCTGCTTTAGCTGAGGGTCATACCTACACGAAAGATAAGCAACTGTATTTCTGACCCCATTTTCAATTGACAATACTACTCCAGCACTTCCTTCCAAAATGAGTTACATAGTTTTGTTGACACATGCTCCAATCCTCACCTGCATCCCAGGAACACATGGTTAACCCACACCATCGACAGGGCCACCAGCTTATCAGCAGCTTTTCCCTCATATTCGCTGATGTTCTTCACTATAAATTGACGCCTGGCGGACCACTGCTTATCGCTCTCGGACAGCTGTCGGTATTCATCTATGTTACAGGGCCAAGAAGGTTTGATCGTATCATTCAGGCCCGGTGACTGAGCGCTGATCATTCTGGTGTCTCACGCTAGCGAGCGGCTAACTGGAACGGAACAGAACAGACGTCGAACGCGCGGGGCATGCTGGGAACATCGTAGGGCCTTTCCAACCGGCTAAAGCTAAAAACAACTAACTTACCTCAGATCATTCTCGCGATCTTTTGCGGTACACCATACACATATTAATGCAGGGGATTGATGTTTTAATGGCACACTGACATTTTTTTTATTATTAACATGTACTATTATACAAGTTCTCCAAACGTGCACTTTGCGAGTAAGTTAACGTTAAGATAGCTACCCGACTAGGTGACGCAGAAGCATCTCCACGGACATCGCGTGTCTTAATCCACTTATTCGTATTCGTGCTACTTTAGTTTAACAATAAATGAGACGAAATGATGAAAGAGAAATGAATGTAAGTTAGCTCATGTTAATGTTATAGCTTATGCTATGTGATGTTGTAGTGCGCCTCTGTATAAATATGCTGCGATGCCTTGAATTAAATCGAGTTGCACTTTGTTTGACATTGTTGCCACCTTTCACAGACTCATGCATGGCTCATCTACATTTTTAGTAATTTAGATGTTAATAATTGTATAATGCTTGTAACGATGCGTCCTGCCCATTCAAACTGCCCCCCTTATATTCTATAACGCAGTGGTTTTATAATAAACGAATACAATCTGTATTCTAATGTGCCATGACTGAAACTTCAAAATCTGAAAACTGAAATGGTGGCGAATGAATTTCTCCTCAAAGGGATTAATAAGGCTTTCTAATCTATCACATTTCAGTTCTGTAGCTTTAAATACAAAGAAAGAGACTGACTGGTTGGGATCATCGATTGAGGTGAACATTTAAGGTTTAGTTGTTTGGTTTAGTAAAGAAGGATTTATAGAAAGTCCCAAGGAAAGATAAAGTTAAAGATAACAAAATAGCTATTTGTTTGGTACAACAGTCAAATTGATTATTGTTAAAAAAATCCAGAATAAATCAAATTGAATGATATATTTAATAAAATCTCATATTTCACATCACTATATTATATACAAAAGGATGCTAAAATTTGAGTTCCCATAATGAAGGCAGAAGTAATATAACATTTAAAAGCATTACACCAAAAGATACCTACATAGCCTTCAATGTCAATGAATTCATCTGAGAATACAAGGTCTTTACCCAATCTTTAACATTATACAGCCGATTCTGGTTACACAGGTATTTGCAGCAAGGAGGAGTCTATGATCTCTGCCTCATAAAATGAAGTTGTTCCATTTAACACGTCGGCATCTGTTCTTGTTTTTCTCTTTTCACTCATCATCATTGGCTATAGAACCTACTCAAGAGTTATATCAGTCCTAAAATAGACAGAATAAAGACAGGAAGGCATTAATTAAACAGTGCCACAGTTATGATAATACAAAGCACCAATTTACTCCGATACTTACACATCTGCCCAATTTGACACAATGCAAAAGAAGACAAGAAAATAATGTACCTTAGTATGGTTGTGCCAGTGTGTTTATACAAACACAGAATCAGAACTTGTAAAACATATTCATAAGCACACAGCTATACTAGGAGCATTTGCCATTCATCTGTTGCCAACACCCATGCGGTGTTATTTCTCACAATAATAGAAACGTCACCTGCTGGCTTGGGTGACATCAGAACCAGTGGGAGCTCAGCAGTAACATCACTGTGTACAAAAGTTCAACACAAATGAGTTCCACCACACACAGCTGAATTTATTTTCTTTGTTGTGTCATTATGATACGGTGACTAAGCAGACTGTTCCTCATTAAGTAGATGTTAAGATATTATCAAGGGAAAAATCCTTCTTAATATCACAATGAAAGACAGAGAAAGAACAGAGAGATCATAGTTAATAAGGCTCTGGTACAAAGACAACATCCATGACACTCCACAGAGACTCACTGCCATTATGATGAAAGAAAACAAAGACATTAACCTTGTTGTTAGGCTTCCAAAGAGACCACCTCCCATTATGAGGGTAACCTTAATTTTGTACGAAACCATCATGCCTTGCATCTTTTTATCCATAGCAGGTAGCAGACTGCAGGAGATGGGACAGAATAAACCTTTATTTCTGTTTGTAGACATTATTGTGTTTGAACATATAGAGTTATTTTCTGGACTTGGTATATGAAAATATCACATGTATCCAATTTGTCTTATATTTTTACAGAAAATAGTTATTCACTAACATTGTTGAAGAAGCCAGGTTGGTGTCTTCATCCTTCAGTATGCCGTCCAGGGCAAGACCAAATTTATCTTTGTTATTTGCTAGCAATGGAGTGACTTTGTATTCTTTCTCAAAGGTGGAGTTAGCATTAACCTGGTCACTTTTACAAAAAGAGAGGGAGTGTTGACTTCTCAAAAACAGTTTTTCTAAAAATGATTAAACCTAGAAATGTTCTTTTATAAAATATGACAAGTGTAAAATTCTGAAATGTTTTATTTGGCATTATTGTGTCAGTTAATCATCATTTATTTAACATGATACAAAATGCTATGTGGAATTCTTTCACTTACCTAAATTCTTCATTCAGGATACATTTGTGGTATTTGTCCGCTGAGTAAAGCACAACATCGGTAATTTGGTGAACTGAAAAACACAATGAGCTAGAATGAATTCTGCATCATTGTGTCACATTCTTCATAATAAAAGATATTACTCAATCATTCCTAAAGACATTGTTTACTCTTAAAGATATTTATTTATCATTATTTACTTCCCTTATGTTTTTCAACCCTTTTATTGCTATTTGTTAAACCTGAGTGTTAGGGAATGGTGATTGAAGTCGTCAGTCCCTAAGATTTTATCTTTTGTATTGTGAATTAATCAGTCAGTCAAGTCATTCCAGGTTGGAACAACATAAACCGGTGAGAAACTAAATTTTATAAAATATACAGACTAGTTGTTTTGTAATATGAATAATTTCAACATACTTGTAATTTTGATTTTCTTTACAACTTTACTAGTCTCATTGTTCACGTTTACTTTGACAGGAATCGGATCTCCGTGGTAGAAGAGCTGAAATGAGGAGAAAACAGCTGTGAGTTGAGATGTCATCCTAATAAAAGAAGACCCAGATTTGCATACTGAAACTTTAGGACAGGTTCATGATAAAGGTACCAAATTAAAGAAGTTCTATGAAAATTATATCATCATTTACACGCCCTCTTGTCATTTCAAACCTGTAGGACTTTCTTCTGCAGAACACAAAAGAAGATATTTTCAAAAATGTTGGTAACAGCATAGCTCCCCATTCACTTCTATTGTAACCAGTGCAAGTGACTCACTTTTGTTGCCAGCGGTTTAGAGATAAATGGCTGTGTGTGAGTTATTTTGAGGGGACAGCAAATTTACACTCTTATTCAAGCTGTACACTCACTACTTTACATTGTAGCAAAGTGTCATTTCTTCAGTGTTGTCACATAAAAAGATATAATAAAATATTTACAAAAATGTAAGGGATGTACTGACTTCTGTGAGATACTGTATATACTGTATATTTATCTACAATAGATACCCTACCTCCTTTTCCATGGAGACCTGCAGGTGAATTGGTTTGTCTGATGTTAAAAATTGTTTGCTGATCACAGCCTTGGGTCCTGCTGCTTGCTTTTCTGGGGCATACTGGATTTTACGGATGATCAAACGGCAAGTGTCCCTATGATAAGTCATGAGATACAGCAATCTTAATAATATGCATTTCTTCTGAGAGTATTTTTATTTTAAAATAGAGCACTGCATACTTCTTGACAATCTTCTCATCAACGTTGTCTGCCTCATTGGCAATATAGGCTTTGAGCTCATAGTCAACCCCACAAGGCTGTAAGAGACACAAAATGTAAGAGAGAGCAAGTGTGTACTGAAACTGAATGTGTATGTTTATGTTACTGTACCTTGCCGACATCATCTGGTGCCGGTTGAAGGGAGACAGAGCATGGAAGATGAACTGGAATCTGGGAACAAATAAGAACGACTAAAATCTCCGACATGCTCTTTTGTTGTCGGGGACTGCATATGAGTAAATTTGCTGATTTACGTCAAGAGTGAAGGGGTGTCCTTGGTCCGCAGCTTTCATCAAAATTGCTTTTTGCATTGGTGTGTCTGGTGGCCTGTTTGTTGACGGTGGGTACATCTGGATGCGCTTTACCCAGATGTCTTTCCTAAACGAAACTCCAATCACATCTAGATCCTCTCTTCCATAGCGGAAGGCACATGCAAGCTGTACCCACACTGAATAATGGGAAAAAAACAATATTAATGTAGTCTGTTAATTTATTGACAAGTTTACACAATGTGTTTGTCATACCTTTTCGTCCATTAAGATCCGAAGGGTCAATCTTAAGCACTCCATCTGAAAGTGAAATCACAAATCTTATGAACTGGAAATTGCAGTTGTTGAATAAAAAAGCCACCCATAACCCCATAACGATAACAACAGTATCATTTATCTTAATGGAACAGAACCTACCGATTAAATCGACACTATTCACATGGTCAACAAAGTCTCTTCTCCCTAAGTAGAGGCAAAGCTGCAATAAAAGATAATTGAGATAATGGGTATTGTGATTGTGCTTTAAAGGGATATTTCAGAGGCAAAAAAAAAATTCCCCGATTTACTCACTCTCGAGGCATGCTAGCCGAATACAACTTTTTTCTTGAAGAATAATGCAGTCGGAGTTATAAAACCATGTATAATTTTTCTTCCAAGCGGTAGAATGGGAGTGAAAGGGGGCAATTTTTTGAAGCTCCAAAAAGTGCATCAATCGATCGAAGAATAGCTCGACACGGCTCGGTGGTCTTAACAAAGGTCTTCAGAAGTGAATCGAAGCATTTATTTAAGAGAAATATCCATGTTGTCAGCGCTATTAATGATAATGTCTAGCTTCCGTTATCCCTCGGCTGAACGTGAATCAGAGGCTTGTTCTCAAAGTAAAACATTGGAAACTTTTGTTTAGCCTATGAAATATCGCTTTAAAAAAAAACATATGTGGAGAACCTTACCGAACCATTGCCACTGGTCTTCTTATAGACCCTGTAGATACAAAATATTCAGTTCAGAGTAAATCCATTCCATTTTCCTGTCCTCTTTTAATTGACAGGATATATCGGCCATGATCAGCAGCTGTTTTAATACTACAGCCGATAGCCAAAAGTGTGACCGATATCGATTGTTGGTGGATATATCGGTGCATCTCTATAATTAACCAGAGAACAAATATCTTAGTTGGAAGACTTGGCATAGCCTACAATTTAGCTTTGGAGAACAGGGCACAACTGGCCTGATACAGCAACATCGTCTCACTTTACAAATTACAAACATCGCCAAACGATAATGTTTACCAAACCTTTAGAAACAAAAATGCACTAATGTTGTATGTACTTCTTGACCACTTAAAACCTTATGTGTTACATTTTCTCAGCCTTTTTCTTTTGTAGAAATAAATCTGCATGAGGTGATTAGTCATCTTCTTATGCTAAATTCTGCACGGTTTCTTTTAAACTCTTGAAGTAATCCTGTCAATCCACTCTAAAAGAGATTTATTGTAATCTGGTAATTCATTGGGATTGAAGACCGAATAGAACTCCTACACATCTAATACTCCTTATTAACAGAATGTAAGAGTATTACAAAAGGCTTGCTTCATCTAAAGGGGTGTCATAAATACTTGATTAAATGAATAGCAAACTTACTTAGTCATGGTTATGGTCTCCAGATGCCTTCTGAAATCAAAAGTACATGATTAGAGTGACACCTGTGCCAGTAGTGGCCATTCATTTGATTTACCAACACTGTAAAACATCCTGCAGTGAACTAAATATGTTTAGACCATGTAATCCAGTAGTGCTAATCAGGGAAGAAGAGATTAGCATAACGATTAATTGCTATAATCCTACAGAATCTCCTCTCAGGATTGACTCTTATGTGTCTATCGTTTGTGTCAGTGGATGAGGTCTGGTAATTGAATGTTTATGTATTTCAGTTAAAAAGTTTGTCTGTACAGTTCAACAACAATAAGACGAAGAAACCCCAAATGTTCTATTTTCTTAAGAAATGCAAATAAAAACAAAAGTTGTGTACAATATTTATTTTCTCATCACTGTCAATCAAAAGCATTTATCATTCCCGTCCATTACTTTACATATGACCTCACTCCTTGTGGTTAAGGTACAAGAATAACTGTAACGCACAGTGACCTTACACTTTAAAAAACATAATTTTACAGAGTTTTTTTGCAGGCTTTCCATGTATAAAGTAAAAAACTGTAACTTTACAGAATTTTACTGCTTTATAAAAAATACGGTCAAAAAATGTTATTTACAGAAAATAATGGCAAATGTACAAGAAAAACGGGGGAAACTTGTAATTTTACAGTAAAAAAAATATTAGTTTATTTCTGGCATTAGGTCTCATCACCATTGAATCTGGGTACACATATCACATTCACAATCAATCTGCCTGTTAAATATATTTAACAATAATACACAAATAATACTAAACAGTGTCATAATAATTATATCTAAATGTATTTATTTCCATAGCTTTTTCCACCTTTTGCCTACAGATTTTTTTATCAGGATTCATGATTCAGATCTCACCTGCTTTTGATCTTGTTCTCAGAGTTGTTGCCGGTCTGCAGATGATGTTGTTGGTTCTGTGGTGGGTTTTTTACGTTGTCTTCTCTGCTTTTATATCTCAAACCCTCCTCCCTCTGGCTTACACGGCTGTTACAAAGTGGCTGTTTTCCAATCCTATTAGTTAATAAGTCCTCTTCTTTTTCAAGGTACAATGTGTATAAAAATAACCCAGAAAAGGATTTAAGAATTGTATTTTGGTATAAATGAGAGTGTCTGTCTCAGGGTGGTTTGGCTGGATCGCAGAGATTCACAACAATATGGTAAAGAGCATCTCTAGCATCTGTCCATTAAGGGCAAGCTTCCACTTTGGCTTCAGTATATAAGTCAAGAGGACAGAACAATAGCAACAACTATGACTTCTAATCTACTTTAACTTTAACATTCTCATTGTTTTGTTGATCTTTTTGCATGGTTTCACTTTTTTAGCATTCAGAGGAAATGAGGTGGGTATGAGACTATTTTCGTAC
This sequence comes from Triplophysa dalaica, assembly GCF_015846415.1. Taxonomy (NCBI): domain Eukaryota; kingdom Metazoa; phylum Chordata; class Actinopteri; order Cypriniformes; family Nemacheilidae; genus Triplophysa; species Triplophysa dalaica. The sequence continues at coordinate 11,224,319 of NC_079557.1, forward strand.
TACTTCAGAAGTGGTTAAAGTGGGCCTAACACACAGGGTTTCTGCCAATCTCATATTAATCTTGAGTAACTATTAAGTAGTATTGCATACTTGTATCTTCGAAGAGTATTAAGTCTGATCACATTTATAAAAAATAAATGCAGCTTTACGATTGTTTCCGAAAACATATGGCGGGTGCAGGGGGGAGTGGTAGGCTGAACCAAAGCATGTCTGCTCCCATTGTCAACAAAACACAGACATCAGTTTCAGTCACCCTATGCAGTTCAGGTCTGGCTTCTTTTAGCTCTGGGACGGCTCCATATATCAGTTTCAAATGATCTCCAAATCCAGTGTTATGTCCACAATTTAAATAACATTCATCAATCAAAAGCAGTAAACAAACAATCACCTGAACTTTGCAAACGTATGCTCTCTCCTCCTTACAAGTGAAAGTGATGTCTGCGCATGCTCCTTCTCCTGCTCTCCTGTGGCCGTGTGGCCACGCTGCATGCTTTTCCGGGAGAATTGTCCAATAAGAGACTAAGAAAAGTTGTTACAAAACAGTTTTAAATTTTCGAAAAAAACTTTCTGAAACCTGTACGATCGCTGGGGAGTGTGTTGAGCACAGAAATACTACATAATACGCACAACTAGTCTTTTGACAAGTTGACCATGTTAAGGATGAGAAGACAGCACGTTTAACATTGTAAAGAATTTAGAATGCATGAAACATCGTTGCAGGGCCGCTTTAATGTCTGTGACTATGACCTAGAGTACAAACAGCTTTTTGGCTCTTACTTGGATCTGCACTGCACCTACATATTTTTGTGTTGTCCTGGACTACTTAAATTACTGTCAATTATTTTACTTGACACATTCTGATTCTTTCCCAAAGAGAAAAGACAACAGAAAATGAATCCCAAAAGACTGTATCAACTTTATGGATGCAAGGTTAGAAATCTCGCAGCTAGCACCATAACTATATGCCATTTGCCACATCTGTTTCCATGGGCCGCTAAACGTAGGTTATACATATTGGAATGGTACGAGCCGGATCCTCAAGAGCAAGCTTATGAAAACATAAGCTCAAGATTATGAAAACATATTTATTGTTGTGTAAACTCAAACATATCTGCTACACTAACACGTGACAACAGCGAAAGGTTATCCCAATTTTGTTATAAATCCCCATGGTTTTCACAGCCACAGAGTTGGGGAATTCTAGCAAGCAGTCCCTGTGTCTCGATCAGCTCACTTGTTCCTGAGGTCGTGAATCAGAATATCGTGTACATGGGTTCAGTCACTGGTAGGCCCCTTGCTCACTTCACATTGGGACACTATTTACTTATTTTCCTGTGACTTGAATGCTTAAGTGCGTTGTGATACTTCACAGCTGGTATTAATCAATATCTAGGTAATCAAGACATATCTATGACTTTATTATTTAAAATACACTTTAAGCGGGTTCCTGTTGGGCAATTGTGTAATATTGGTGCAGGCTGGCGCTAGATGATTCGCTTTGATGAGGTAGCGATCTGACGGGATGTAGCTTTTGAAAGCCTCTGATGACCAGCGAGTCAGGGTTTGGATCCGGAGTTCGAAAGCCTTTTTGGGCGGTCGGGGTTGCCGCGCCTATGCGGAGATGCAGGTAGGCTGAGAAGGCTTGGTATATATTGGATGGGGGTCTGGTGGTCTGGTGGGCTCTTATTTGTGTGGCATTCTTGCTATGTTTGATAAAGAAGGAGATGGTTTTGGGGTCTAGGATGGAGAGGTCGGAGCAGGTTGGATGGAGTTTTGAGTTGAAAATGGATGTGTCGGTGAGCTCTGGGCATCGGAGGAAGCCTAAAAAGCCCAGGATGAACATGGTTAGGAGCGTGCATGCGGTGTGGACTGAGTAGTAGACTTTGCCAAGGGTTGGAATTGCATTCGGAAAGGACCTCCAGGACGACGGGTTACCTGGGGTCTGGGCGGGTGGGCTTGTGCTCTCTTGATACCTTTGTTGAGCATCGATGTATTGGAGATTGTACCGGCTGTGGAAGGTAAGCCGATGACGAGTTTGTGGAAAAATTTGATTCCACTTAGGTACTCTTTAGTTGAGATGGCTTGAAGGTGTCCTACTTTAGTGCGGGGGAGTGGGAACTGCCTTTATTGATACAGTGCATGGTTGCTTCCTTTTCGCAGTGTACGACGATGCTGGTGGAGGACCATTCTTTTCCCCACAAAATGGCTGTGACGACTAAAGGGTGTAGCTCTAGCAGTGCGGAGGACGAGAGGGCCTCTGGTAGGGTGCAAAGTTGCGTGGGCCAGGTCGAGGCAAACCAGTGGCAAAAGAATCTGAAAACAATGGAGGGGGGCGGCGTATGTGTGAATACAGTATCGTAAAATGTTACATGAAAATAATTATGAATGCTATTAAAATACATTTGAAGCATTTTGTGCGTTAGCATAGAAAATTGGTTTAGATTTTTTTACTTTGGTGATAACTAAATACCTTCAGCAGTAATACATATGTGTTTAAATAGATAACAGATAATGTTCTGAAACCTGGCAGGTTTACTGTGTGGCATTGAAAAAAGGAGAATATCCTGTGATTTTTGTCTCTGTCTTAATCAGATCTTCATCATGGGGGCGCTGTTGGCACACGCAGGTGAATGCTGGTACATGTGTGAATGGTCCTTCACGTACAATAACTTGCACCTTCATATGACCTTGTTCGATCTATTACCACAACAGAACAACCAAAACCAAACAGACAACACCATAGATGGAGACTAAATGGCCTTCAAAAAGCCGCCTGACTTCCTTCATCCAGCTACTTAATAGTGGAAAAACAATGACTTTTTATAGCCCACACACTATAAACAAAGATTTGGGGGTGGAGTGAAGAGCTCTGTTTGTGTGTGGTTGAGGCTTTTCCAGACATGTGTTTTTGCTGAGTAGTCAAGCATCTGGAAACACATGGAAGAAAATGAGGGCAGTAGGAGGAGAAGAACTGTATGTGGACAAAACAAGGAACAGAGAAAGGGGGATGATCATATCCATATGGTGGAGCTTGTAGCTTTTAACTTCCTGAATAGAGAGAGGGTGACACAGAGGAGAGAGAGAGCTGGGACGTCAACAAGGAGAAAAACAACTGGATGATTTGCTGATAATCTGAGGCTCTGGAAGTACAAGGAGACAACTGTAGAGACAACATGTGACCATTTTTGAATTACAGTGTGTGTGATTGTGTATGGAATGTGTTGGGCTTTTGTGAAGTTCACCAGTGGGATGGCTGGACAGAAAGAAACAGAAATACTAAACAGTCTTGAGAAAGACTTGCGCTCCGGTTTAAGCTCCAGTTAGGTCACCTAGAGGATTTCTCTCAGGTTGGTATGTTCATATTCTTTCTCCGCCATCTGGAGCTGTGAAGCACTTCCATTTATTTAGTGTGGTTCATTCTTGCATCCGGACAAAGACTCTCGGGGGACATGAGCGTGCCATGCCTCCATTCTGATGTTTCTCAGTCACAACCCTTTTATGCATATTAGATCTGGGCACTAAAGCTTGACTCCTGGCTGTAGATAACTGCCCTTTAGTGAAGTCTGCAGACATCAGCTGAACCTCAGAGGGTTGTTGCCTTTCCCTTATAAGGCGAAAGCAACTGAGCGGAAAAGTATTTGAATTTGTGGTGGTGCCTTCTCATGTCTGCTAAGTCTGATTCTTTTGCCGTTCTCGAAACATCCTGATGTTTATTGGCTTAAAAATGGAGCGTTTGTCAGTGGGGCGTGTAGCCTGCATATGAGCACAGATAGTACCCTCTGCCATCACAGTCCCGTATGTTCGTATCATCGTCTTTGGTCTTTCTTTGTTATGAAAGGTCTCACAAGTGTAGCCAAAAGGAGGAGGTGTCAGAGACTGGTGCTGGATTAACCCTAAAACCAAAATTCGCATTCTGAGGAGACCTGCTTTTGAAACTTGTTCAACACATGCTCTTGACAAGTTTAAAACATTAGAGAGTCTAAACAGAGCTGTGCTCATTTTATACCCCAAAAAGATTGTCGACTTCTTATTTAAGCATGTTTGGGGATCACCGGTGGAGACAACAACATGACATCATTTTTGAGTGTGTCTTCCTTCCTGACACATTCTCTACTCTGACTCTGATCAACCAACCAGACAGACACCAGTTTTGTCCGGGTTTTGGAAAGTAGAAGGTGAACTTTCGGACAGTCTCCCGGGATACTTGTTTTATGCGTCCAGTCACTATGACAACAGCACCGTGGTATCATCGGGACATCAGCCGTGTACGAGCCGAGGAGCTGCTGGCTCGTGCCGGGAAAGACGGCAGCTTTTTGGTGAGGGACAGCGAATCTGTGCCTGGAGCCTACGCCTTGTGCCTCCTGTAAGCAAAACCTATATTTTGATTTACAAATCATTAAACTGTACACACATGAATATAATTGATATTGTTAAACTGATTCTTGAGAGAACTTGTTATTGAAAGATTTAAAGTGATAGTTCCAAAAATGAAAATTCTGTCATTACTAAACAGCAAACAGCGGTGGCACCCATTGACATCTATTGTATGGACACAAAACCAATGCAAGTCAATGGGTTACCAACATTCTTAAACATATCATCTTTTGTGTTTTGCGGAAGAAAAAAAGTCACAAGGTTTGAAATGACAAGAGGGTGAGTAAATGTTGACAGAAGTTTCATTTTTGGGTGAACAATCCCTATTAGTTGTCAATACTCGTCTATATGCCTCACTTCCTGGCACCCAAACATTGCATATTAAATCGCTTTTGATACTCTAATTGTCTTTATTTATCATAAATTGTATGTGTGAGAAATTTGTGAGACACTGAAAAATGATGGTCCTGTATCACCTGTGGGCGTACATTTTAGGAACCACTGATCTACCACTACTTCATAGATTTTACAGCCATATGTCTGCCTTCTCCATCAAGTTTCAGCAAGACATCGACCGGTTCTTAGTGTCATACTAAAAAGAGCTACTTTATTTAGAATGCATTTGAGCTCCAAAGGATACCCAGTCGCGTACATCAGCCCCTCTGGGCCACACTTGGTCATCTTTGTTCATTCTTTTATTTTCCTCTTTTCCCATCTCTGGCCCCTGTAGGAGGGAATGAGCTCCACCGACCGCACTGCTTGCGCTCCATTGCGGCCCACAGCCAGATACATTCCTGAAGGCTGAACCCTCCAGCTCGCTGCTTGCATTCCCGCTCATTCACTCTCTTTGTTGCTCTGTTTCTGCTTCCTTTCTGCATCTTTTTTTGTGCATTGTTTGATGTGACCTGGAACCACCAAACTTACCAAATCTATCTTTTTGAGTTGTGTTGAATAATTGTGAAAGTTTTTGTGGCCAAATGCAAATCACGCAATGAGGACATGTGTTCCACAGTCACCATGGAATTGATATGGAAACCACACATTGACCCATTTATTGCAAATGATGTACCAAAAAGCTAAATATATTGAATATATATTATACTACACACAAAACCATACAATTTATACAATGTTTTTCATCTTGTCTGTATTGTTGGCATTGAACTGTCCGTCTCGTCCTTAGGTTTCAGAGACATGTTCACACATACCGTGTCCTCCCTGATGCAGATGGACTGCTGGCTGTGCAGGTGAGTTGCCTGTACTTGTTTCCATAAAACAAATAGTTAAATATCAATGTTCTTTGCAATACTCATTCAATGACTTTTAAATTACACATTGCTTCTGTGGAGCTGCAGTTTGAGATATTTAAAGAAAATAAAGTATAACAAAAAAAGGATATCAAGTGATGAATTCAATTGGCATCTGATACATTTAGTGTTTATTTAACCACACCTGTTCTATTTTATATAATCATATAAAAAAACCATTCTTAAGGGTAAATGAAATTGAGATTTTTACATAACCGGAAATCTGAACAAATAAGCTTTCTGTGGATGTATGGCTTGTTAGGACAGGACAATCTGAACCAATCTGAGGATCCAAAAATCTAAATATTGAGAAAATTGTCTTTACAGTTGTTAATCAGAGACAGTCGCCAAGTAGAAACAGGTTTGTTTTAATGCTCTCCATTGGCTCACCGCTGTAATGATGTTGGGGAGAGTAGATGTACCTGAAAACTGGAATTCCAAGCATTATATATGTACCAAACTTGATCGGGAAATTCCCAAAGAGCAGGCAGCAGCAAGCAAAGAGTGTACACTCTTCTTTTTAAAGAACCATCTCTTTCCTACTTTTTTATAATCTGAAGAAGCTTTTTTCGTCACAAAGAAATTTTTTTAAACAGAAAGGTTCTTTAGACGTTAAACGTTCTTCATGGAACCAAAACGTTCTTCTAAGCCATCAAATAACCTTTTGAAGAACCTTTTTGGTACCTTCTCCGGATCGGTTCCACCTATGTGGAATGATCTGCCCGCTGCAACAAGATCTGCAGATTCTGTAGCCATCTTTAAAAAACGTCTGAAAACACATCTCTTCCGTCAAAACCTGACTGATCAGTTCTGACTTCAATTTCTTCTCTACTCTTTATTTAAAAAAATTAAAATAAAATAAAAACTCTAACTGAGCTCTGTATACTTTGTCAGGTTATATGAGACCAGTCTTCTTTTTTTGATTGCACTTATGCTTTTGTTGTCCTTATGCTGTCCCAATTGCTTCCATTGCTTACCCAACCTGTAAGTCGCTTTGGATAAAAGCGTCTGCTAAATGACTAAATGTAAAGAGTGTATGCATGCTTCTGGCCATTTTTCTAGCAATTTTGCTGCATCCACTTTTTTCATATATTTACGGTAGGAAAATGATCTTTACTTAACATCCTAATGATTTTCAGCATAAAAGAAGAATCGACAACTGTGACCCATACAATATGTTTTGGCCTATTACTGAAAAAGTTACCGTGCTACTTATGACTGGTTTTGTGGTCCAGGTCACAATTTATTTTTAAATTCACATGTAAATTACATGACATTTATCGTGCCAGTTTCACTTCTGTAAAAAAGTGTCTTTATTCTTGTGCATATGCTGCCTTCAAAAGCTGTGTTTTTTCTGGTGCTGCACATTAATTCTATAAAAGTAAGGTGCTTCAAAAGGTTCTTCGATACTATAGAAGAACCTTTTCTGTCCGAGTCTTTTTATGAAGAACGTATTACATCCGAAGAACCTTTCTGTTCTTTTCTGTTGTTTCCTAAAAGGTTCTTTGTTGCAAAAAAAGGTTATTCAAATTATAAAAAGGTACAAAAGACATGGTTCTTAAAAGAACCTTTGACTGAAGGGTTCTTTGTGGAAGCAAAAATGGTTCTTCTATGGTATCGCTGTGAAGAACCTTTTAAGAACCTTTATTTTTAAGAGTGCAGGGCTGCTCATAGCGGAATGCAAATAATAAAATGCCACTGATATAAGTATGCATAGGATAGTAATAAAACAGTCTTGTCAAGATTTTGAAGAGGAGAAATCTTTTGTGATTGATGTCAAATCAATCGAACTGTGGACTTGTTCTCGAAAACACCTTGAACACAGGCATGTTTAAAAATAAAAACCAGACTGCATTATGGTTTCACATACAAAGTGAGAAACCTGGTTTGTGGTGACTACGGTGTGTTTTCCGCTATCAGTCATTGTTTGCAGAAAACTAATGGTTGTATTTATCAGTTTCCGTGAAGGATATTTTTGTCTGTTTTTGTTGCCTACTTGTATGAATTTTAGTCTGTCACTTAATATTTGATGTCAATTGAGAGTCCTAAAGTGATAACATTGGTAGTAGAACTGTTCTGCTGTTCATTAAGCTGCGTGTTTTCAGACTGACCTTAGTGGCATTCGCTGTCAATATTGTTTCACACAGATTCCTCCTCCACCCATGCTCTTCATCCAGTAGGGATGGAATGGATCTGTTTGTGTGGAGATTGAATATGTGTGGCATAAATGTTTCTGTGTCATGCAGTGGGCTCTGGAAGGGTGTTGGTCTGTGTCACAGAAACACCCGGTCAATAGGGGCTAGAGTTTAAATGTGCACTTCTATGGTTAGACATATACTGTATGTTTTCTCAGTCCTCTCCGTTTTCTATTTGTGTCTCCGTTTCATTTAATCGCTTTTCAAGAGCTGCATTATTTGAAGGGAAAACATGCTGTTATTTAAAATTTTTAGGGAATGGCTTTGCCAAACTGGTTTCATCGAGCATACTATGAAAATAAAAGATTCTTAAAAAGAGCGTGGGTTGTTTTATTTGCCGTGATGCTTGATGGTCTGTGTATGTGTGTGGCAGTGGGTAACAGGCTCTGGTGACTATTTGCGGGCTGTAGATTTTGGCTGACACTAAAATAAAGGCATCATAAGTAATTGTATCTTTGGTCCATGAAGTGGAAAAACTTAATTTTGGGAGTTACCCTATCTAGACTAACTTGTTGTGGCAAACCCAGCCATTTTGCCTGTTTTGTGTAACCTTTTTAGTTTTCGCTGATGTAGCGTCCAAAATTATCTTTAGTGTAGACGTTTAATAGCTCTGTCTGATTCCTTTTTAGAGTTTCAGATTTTTGTTATTAAATGGTAAATTAATTAATTCAGATTCAAAGCAATCTGATTTAGCATTTATTTTATGGCACTTGTTTTTCTTATTGAGATCTGAGTAATCATTTATTTTTACACTCAGTTTACTCAGCTAAAAGTGAACAGATGTTAGGTGTAACATTAACATCTGCCCACTTTTTCTAGCAAACATTTTTTCTCTTAGTCTTTAAATGATCACTTTCCTGTTACTAAAATGCTTTAGTTATCAGATGGATATCGTTTTATGCTTCACTTTAAATAATAATGCTTTTTTTACAGGCCCAACAGGGAGTGCAGGTGAACTGCTTCCGTACTCTCAGTGACTTAGTCGCTGGGTATCAGCACCCTCACAAAGGTCTGGTGGCCCCTTTGGTTTATCCTGTCATACGTGAGACCGACCCCAATGATGAGACCTCGGGTAAGACGCGACAATAGAAGCTCGATGACTCACAGCTTCAGACAGAACATTCAAACTAAAGTTGTCATTCTGTTTCAGACGGTGATGATGAGAAGCTGGGTTCAACATTTGCAACTTCTTCACCACGTACAACGTCCCCTACGGGCCAGCCTCCAACCTCCAGTTTGGTTGCTACTCATTTACTGCTCCAGAGGCTTCAGGACCTAAGTCCAACCAGGTATATTCACAGCTATGGATCACTAATATGACTCGATTTCATTCTAAACGACCAGTGATTTATCTTTATCCACACACACAAAACTTAACGCTGTCTCTATACATCTCCATCGAAGTGATCATGTTTATTTCTACAGTGTAAGCTGTGAGATCATTCCATTACTGGATGAGTATCTGCATGGTGATGTGGGCACGGATCTGGAAAATGTGAAGAGGGGTGCGTCAGGACTTCAGCACTTTCATTCTGTCCTCAGCCGCCTGTGCGACAGCCTGCACATGTAATCCGTAACATCACACTTCATTTCCACATCGCTGCTATTGTTCAAAAGAAGGATCTACGAATGATAAAAGTGTTCTGTGGGTTTATTTTATACAGTGAGATTGACCAAACACTGTCCAGTTTGGAGACTTTGGCAAAAGTTTTTGATCATCCTATCAGCCACCTCACCTTCTCCACATTGCAGGTATATTGAGGCAGGCCTCTGCCTGTATTATGAAGCATAGCACCACATTATGTGACTGAAAGTAACCAATCGATCTTGAATATATGATTTATTAATTATGTTATTAAGTATATTTAAAGCGGGCGTAACACACAGGGTTTCTGCTAATCTCATATTAATCTAGAGTACCTAGAAAGAAGTATTGCATACTTCGTATCTTCAAAGAGTATTTGGTTTGATCACATTCATAAAAGATAGATACAGCTTTACGACTGTTTACGACTGACCGAAAACAAACGGCGCGTGCGGGGGGGAGGGGTAAACTGAACCAAAGCACTGCGCACCCATGGTCAACAAAACACAGACATCAGGTTCACTCACCGCATGTGGTTCATGTCTGGCATTTTTTAGCGCCGGGACGGGTCCTTGTATTAGTTTCAAACGATCTCCAAATCCAGCATTATATCCACAGTTTATATAACATTCATCAATCAAAAACAGTAAACAAACCAACACCTGAACTTCGCAAACGTATGCTCTCTCTCTCTCCTGCTTACAAGTGAAAGTGACGTCTGCGCATGCTCCTTCTCCTGCTTCTCCTGCTTCTCCTGTTGTCATGCCGAGTGCTTTTTTAGGAGAATTTTCCAATACGGGTCTAAGAAAAGTTGTTACAAAACAGTTTTATATGTTCGGCAAAAACTTTCCGAAATCTGTACGCTGGGTGAGTGTATCAAGCACAGAAATACTACGTAATACCCTCAACTCGTTTTTTAAAAAGTTGACTATGTTAAGCACGAGAAGACAGCACGTTAACATTGTAAAGAAGTCAGAATGCATGAAACACCGTTGCACGGCCGCTTTAATCAATTATGTTTAATAAATGTTAGAAAAGATTGGATTTATGGTTACAGGTTTGAACAAACCCCTTACTTTGTATTATTAAAAACCTCTAGGAACTAAATCTTGACATGAACAGTGTTGGGAAAGTTACTCAGATATGGTAATCCATTATAAGTTACTAATTACATATTAGAAATTCAATAGTCTAATTATATTACTGTAAAAATTACTCTGTCCAAAAAGCATTTAATTACTTTTACTCATTGCTTTCTATATCCTACATCAACCTTGATTAGTTATGTGAATCAAGGAAAATTATGAACAACCCTTTTAATTCATTCAAATAAATGATATAAAATTACATAAAGAAGTATTATTAACTGACCAAAGTGTTACAACACATTGCACACACATATATTAAACGAAGTATTTAGTTTAATTACATCAGAAGTAGCTGTAATTCAATTACAGAAAATTGAGTAATTCCTTTACTTTCAAGGGAAAAGTAATTCAATTATAGTAACTGGACATGAATGATGCTTCAAATAGTGTCGAGAAGAGATTTGCTGTCACATTTCTAAATGGTCTGACATACATGTACATCGATGTATAACTTTCAGACACATAATGAAGGAGGTATTTTGACTTAAAACAACATAGCTCCAGAACACCCTAGCAACTGCCTAAGTGCCTTGGTAACCTCCCAGAATTCTCTAATATTGTGGAGAGGACTTTTGCATGAGAAAACAGCAGCCGCATTTACACATTGCTCTTCTACAAACATTTATATATTTAATATTGACTGACGCCATGTGAAAGATAAAAACAATGTTTAAGAAGCCATGTTATTTTTTGGGAGGTTAATACAACCGTAATACAGATAATAAAACATTCTCATTAAAATCATTCATTTTAGAAAAGTTTTAAAAGATTTGAGAACAGTATTCTGGAGGATCACATAATCATTTACGGCAATTAGCTATTTTTTTGTAATTTTTATTATCAAAAAATCTATAATACTTTTATCTCAAAATGAGATGATTCAACTTTCACAGGGTATTTCATAGACACTTACAGTATAGTGTTCTCATCATCTCTCATCTGTATCAGAAAACAGGAAAGAACCCTGAAGAGAACATGGAGAATCTAATTCACAAGCTGACTACCCTTTGTAACCTGCTGTCTTCCTTGGAGAAAAGGGTACATTACAAACATTACATATGTAAACAGCATGTACACAGAAAGTAAATTAATTTGTTGAAAAGACCAGCACTAATGATCATCGCTTTATCTTATGTTTTGGATGCTGGTGTATGTTCTGTATGTTTAACTCACATAACTAGCAAATGTCCCTTGATGAGCCATTTTTACATTACCATACTGTATCCACCAGGTTGGACAAGCATAGAAATTCATATGTTAAAGATTATCTTTTCATCAGGGTTATGTACTTATTCACACACAACTATCTATAAATACTCTGCACACCCTTGAATACATATACACAGACACAAACCAAATGCATTATAGTCTTGGCATGTTATGTATTCTGTAAAGGATGCAAGTTTATGATAATGTGTGCAATGGTGCGTCTTTTGTAGGTTCTCAAAGCATTGCAGGAGGCTGTGACGAATCACAACTTATCTTTACAACCAGCCACTCCTCCAGAGGCTGTCACAGTTACAAAAAAAACAGCCAGACCAAGTCCTGTGCATAGCTTTCAGGTAACACATCAGTGCCCATTCTCCAGATCAATAACGTTGAACTAGTTTTTAGTCTTGTTTGTGTTCTTGTGTTAAGGTGAAGGTGGTAAGATACGGCAGGCAAACAGTGTCAGTAGACGTACACGCAGGAGTGCTGCTGTTTGACAAGAAATCCGCCTCATTTGGCATGGAGACTGTCACACACGACAGGAGTGAGTTTACATTGCATCACCGACTGCCACTGTTGGGCACACTACTTTAAACTCGATTTCTAAACTTCTTTAAATTATTTTGAGAAGTTAGCCTATGGTCTGCTTCCCAGAAGAAATGTTTAGAAGAAATTAGAAATGTTTATGCCAGCCTTACTTCACTTCACACTGGCTAAAGTAAAGCTACTTTCATTAATATAATTATTTAATATATTATTCTTTTTTGATATATATATAAATACATGGTATATTACAAATCTGATTATAATCTGATGTAATATAAAGCAAAATTCTTTTTTTTTTTGCCAAAAAAAGGGAATATTTAATACCCTCAGGATCAATTAATCGAATAAAATATGATGCATATTTTTTATTGGACAAAAATGGGGGGGGGGTGGTGTTGTATGTAACGTGTCCGACTTGCCAATGCCTTTGCGTTAATAATAAAGCATTCGCGTTTACAATACGAATAGTTCCGGTACTCCAGATGGCCAGTCCGCCCCTGGTCACGGCTGTAGGCCTTCGGTGGGATGGCCGTTCTAGACTTTGACAGAATGTCCTACTGGTCAGTCCGCCCCCTACTGTGCAACATACATATACCATTTTAAAACATCCTTAATATACTTGAATAAATGTTGGACATCACTTTTGGCCCACGGCTGTATATGAGAGTTTTTCTAACACCGTTACTTAATGAAAAATACTTTTCAAAACTAGCTTTTACAGTAGCAAACTGTTACACGTTTGAGAAAATGTAAAGTTAGCAGCGTCATAGGTTTTAGTTTGTTACTTTTTCAGCATTGCTGTCTACAGTACAACATTCTGTGAAAACTTTATGTCTTAAATATCCCTTGCTATCATAAAAGGCTTGTAAGTTCTGTAATTTTTTGTGTTTTAGTCGTGCAGCTGGTAAAGTTTCAGAAAAGCCCTGCAAAGCTGAAAATGGTAATTGACAGTCATCACAACCCTCCAAGAGAACTGGTATTTGAAAGCATAAAGGTGGGAAGTAAGACAAAAATTATGTAAGTAAACTAAGTAAACACATGTCAAGGAAGTGCTGATATGTCGTGCTGTAAACGATCCTACAGAAACGAGAAGCCTTTTGTCGCCTGCTGCAGCTTATGAAGGCAACTCACTCAAAACAGTTTGAGCTTGACATCATCTCTGTGTTTGTCGGCACATGGAACATGGGTAACAACATATAGTCATAAGTCATAAAGCATGCTAACATGAAAATAAGTGCTAATAAGTATTTGTATGTTGCAGGACGCAGTTCTCCACCTGCTTCACTGCAGTCCTGGGTTACCTGCTGTGGTCTGGGTCTCACCCCGGATGAGTCCATTGCCTCTCTGCCTCATGATATCTATGCAGTAGGCACTCAGGACAACCCACAAGGCGAGAGAGAGTGGGCTGAAAACATCAGAGCCACACTCCGGAGTGCAACCAACATAGAATTTAAGCAGGTCTGATATTATAAAAAATCCCAAATCCTCATGTTTTAGTGATTTGTCCGGCAGGTTTTACTCCCTGATTACAAAATAAACAGGCAGTAAACTAGAAGCCAACTGTACACTTGCAGCTAATGATGCTACTGTAAGGGCAAGCGACAAAATGCACTTTACTTTTTAGATATGCCTTACTTAGATCTGATGCTTCTTTATATGAGGGGTCAACTATTATAAACTGGAGCATCACGCGGACTGCTTCCCTTATTTCCATTTTGCAACATAAATTTAAAGAAAATACATAAATAAATAAGTGAATACTTAAATATGGAAATAAATCCATATTGGGGAAAAAAATGCATAAATCAATTAATGCAAAAAAATACAGAAAATGTCATAAACAAACACAGAAAATAATTACATCATAAAATGTATCGTAAATAAATCAGTTATTAATTAAATAATACATTATTTGTTTAAACATTTATCTATTTATATATTTTCTTATTCTTTTAATGCTGGTTTGGTGTTTGAAGCACATTGAATGAATGGACTGTGTTTTCTGTGTTTGTACTGTAGGTGGCAGTGCAGTGCCTCTGGAATATCAAGCTGGCTGTGTTTGTGAAACCAGAGCATGAAGGATGCATCAGTCTAGTAAACACAGCTAGTGTGAAAACTGGCCTGGGAAACACACTTGGTACACATTTCTCTCTATCTCTCTCAACAAACTATAAACTAATAAAACATATTTTTCTAACCCTTTCTTTGCATTCTTCTTGACGTATGACCATATGATAATCTTACTATTTAGACTAGATGATTTTTTCTTTCTTGGTGTTTACAGGAAACAAGGGAGCTGTAGGAATTTCTCTCCTTTTCAATGGCACCTCGATGGGCTTTGTGAACTGCCATCTGACTTCTGGTAGTGATAAAGCACTGAGGTAATCACACACATCTTTAACATCTTTCTGCCATACATTTACACTTTTCTTTAAGTATGAACCATCACATCCAGTGTTATGAGTCTGTTGTATGTAAAAGTGTCATTGTCTTACTTATCGCAGGAGGAACCACAACTTTCAGGACATCCTCAAGCTTCTGTCTCTTGGAGAAAAACAGCTGAGCACGTTTGACATCAGCCTTCGATTTAATCATCTCTTTTGGTGTGGAGACCTCAACTACCGCCTGGACCTGGATGTGCTGGTCACAAAGCTTATCTCTACTATCATTCTGGCTAGGATTTAGTTTAAAGTCTTTTATTTCATCGCTCTTATTATTGAATCTATAGCCATTAAAACATTTATCCAAAGAGACACTTAAACTGTGGTCTTTGTAAACTTGTTTTCAAGGCCTACTGTCCCTAACCGTGTTCTCTTTTTTGCAGGACATATTAAAACACTTATCAAAGAGAGAATTCGAGGAGCTGATGTGTGCAGACCAATTGACTAGAGAGCGGCATAAAAGAAAAGCTTTTTTTAACTTCAGTAAGGACCTTCACTGCTTTTGTTTTCCAGATAGCAGACAGAAACATGAAATCAAAAGAGAAATACAGTTCCTGGGTGCTCTAAAATATTTATTTCTTGTTTTCTCTGTTAAGAGGAGGAGAAGATTTTGTTTCCACCCACCTATCGGTATGAACGTGGTTCTAGAGACTGCTATCTGTGGCAGAAAAGGTCTAGTGGGGTAAGATTTTAGGTTCATTTTTTTACAGTGATTTCTCAAACCTTTATTTATAACGTATGAGTGGTTCAAAGGTCAGTGTGTAAATTTTTGGAGGATCTATTGACAAAAATGCAAAATAAAATACATATCTATGTCTTCATAGGGGTATAAAGACGCTACATAATGAGGCTTTATGTTTTTATTACCTAAGAAGGAGCTAATTCTATTTACATACATACATACATATTTACATAGTCCCCTTGCATGGAATTCACAATATTGTTTCTACAGTAGCCCTAAATGGACAAACTGCTCTACAGAACGTTTCGTAAATATGTGATGACATCTTAGCCCTGTGTCAGCCGTTGTGGTACTTCGAAAGGGATGGGTAGTGGTGGAGTGAGCTGTTGGTTGCAATTTGTAACCTCACCACTAGATGCCGCTAAATGCCACACATTGGCCCTTTAATGATCAAAATAAGTGATGAATATTATTATGTTTATAATGTTATTATATCTTTTCATTCTTTAATGATTTATACAATTTATCTGTCTGTTTTGAATGTACACTATGCATTTTATGCATTACACACATATATGAGCACAAAATAATAAAAAGTAATTTGATTTCTGACCTTTCTTCAGGTGCAAATCAATGGGCCTTCATGGTGTGACAGAGTTTTGTGGAAGTCCTACCCAGAGTCTCACATCACGTGTACATCATATGGTGAGTTCAAACACGCAGTGTCAAACACATCTCAATTGACAAGTCAAGTTCAAACTATAAAGGTATTTTTGATCTCTTATTACTAATTTTGAAATGATCAAACCACACGTTAATCATAAAAATAAATACATTGCTTTACAAATCACAAATGTGGTTTCTGTAGGGCCCAACTAGATATTACTGTTGCATAAAAGGTCAAGCTAAAGTGCTTAAAGGAACTCTTTTGTTGGTTTGAACTTCAGCTTGAGGAGAGTTACTCAAACACGGGATTGCTATTTTTGAAGCATTATGGAAAAAATGTGTGTAGCTGCATTGTACTGCAAGGTTAAGTTTGGGTACAATTGTACTCTCTCCCACCCTTGTCTGTGACTCACAAATAAGAGTCATATCCTGTACTGCTTGAATTTAGCCTCTTAAGGAAAGGTCTCCAACAGACTTTATTCCAGTGTATAAATACGGTCACAGACATTACTGACGAATATTTACAAATTAGCATTAAAAAGACTTATAAAACAGTAAAGAAAACTTTGTATGTGATTATGTACATAAATGTGGTCGTCTATTTAAGATAAAAGGATAAATAAAAAGAGAAATAAATAAAAGAGGGAGGTAAACTAGTTTCTTTGCCCACCTGCAATCAACTTTTCCCTTACACTAAAGTCTAAAAGCATTGCACTTTGTTTCTTTATCTCTGTCAGGTTGCACAGATGACATCTTCACTAGTGAACATTCACCTGTGTTTGCTACTTTTGAAGTAGGAGTGACATCACTGTGCCCCAGAACAGGTATGCAGTCTTTTGAGTTTTCCAGAAATGACCAACAGGATCTGTAGGAGCATATTAGGTTTATTAGGAGTTGCTGACCTTACAGTTCATTATTCTGTTTCTCTTTGCTACACTTGTTGGACTTGTATTTTAAAGCTAGCTCATAGTAACAAAAAGGTTTTCAGAAAATAACTTTTGCAAGTGTGTTAACTACTTCATCTCTAAGCTGTAAATATAAACAAAGTCTTTGAAAGGAGTGTTTGTTTACTGTTTCACTTGATGTCATGACCGTGTCACGGTATTCTTTTCCATTTCTGTTGATGCAGTTTCAGAGGTCAAAGAGAGAGCCAGCATTGAGCTGGAGTCAGTTGAAGCCATAGTGAAAACTTCAAGCAAGGCCAAGTTTTTCATCGAGCTCCATTCACGCTGTCTTGAAGGTATCTTGTGCAGTAATAAAGTTATTTTTAACTGAAGCTTGCGAAATAAATGTGACAGTTTTTTTTTGTGTCCTCATCATTTTCTCTCTGTGTAGAACCTCGCCGTTCTTCAGAAAATGACTCACAGCATTGTGAGGTGCCTGGGTTTCTCAAACTTGGCTGGTGTTCCAGACAGTTTCCTAAGGTTGTGATATGCATCATTTGGTTCAGTGTAATAATTTGTGAACTACGTTTTATTTCATTGTGTGAGAACTGAGAACTGAATATCTAACTGAGCAATTTGTATGTTGTCAAATAATAAGATGTATGTATTTAAAAATGAATTGTATTGAATCTTTGTTTCCTTCCTGTTTTCAGCTTCAGCCAGTTTTCTCTGATATAGAGCATCTCCGGGATCAGCACTTGCTATTTTCTGTGAAGTCATGTGATGGCTTTGAATCATATGGTACAAAGTGAAGCTTACATCACTTTTAAAAACATTTCTCTGGAACGTTCGTTGTGTTTGAAACCATTACCTCAACTAAGCGCTTGATACAGTTTATGTGCACATATCACATCCTCCCAATTCTGGTGAATTAACTACCCACAGCTGATAAGTCATTGCTGTATTTATTGTGATATTTCTTTTCAGGTGAGTGCTGTGTGGCTCTTTGCACTGTTATGGGAAAATCCTCAGAACTATTTGAGACGTGCTTGACTCACCGAGGGGAAGAGATGGGCTCAATCAGAGGACGAATCAGGGTCTATGTACCACCAGACTGCAGAAGAATCCGGGAAAGAATCTACGGTGGGTTATCCACGTGGCCTTAGTCTGTATTCTATCACTTCCTCAAATACTCTCTGGACACTTTTCCCCTTAGATTTCTTTTTGTTTTGGTTCCTCTGTAACTTTGACTCTGGTTTTGCTTTACTATCTACCACGGCTTCCCCTTTTGGCTCCTGCTGTCTAATCTTGTCCAGATGCATCCTATATTGAAACATAATTCTTGAAGGGAGAGTTCACCCAAAAATGAAAATTCTGTCATCATTTACTCACCCTCGAGTAACCCTGTATCAAATCTGTATAAACTTCTTTGTTCAGACGAGAAAGATATTTGGACGAATGCTTGTAACAAACAGTTCTTGGCCACCATTGACTACCATAGTAGGAAAAATGACAATTGTACTCAAAGTGCCTAGAACTGTTTGCTTTCCAACATTCTTCAAAATATCTTATTTTGTGTTCAACGGAACAAACTAATTTATACAGATTCATTTGTCCCTGCCCTGTGGAAAAAACCATGGTAGCTAGTTTGTGCTGGTTTAAGATGCCCATGTGCTGGTTTAAGGTGGCCATGTGCTGCTCCTAAGATGGTCATGTGCTGGTTTAAGGTGGCCATGTGCTGGTTTAAGGTGGGCATGTGCTGGTTAAAGCTGACCATGTGCTGGTGCTAAGTTGGTCATGTTCTGGTTTAAGATGGTCCTGAGCTGGTTTAGGACCAGTTTAAACCAGAACATGATCAGCTAAGGACCAGCTTTAACCAGCACATGACCAGTTGAAACCAGCACAAACCAGCTTCCATGCTTCAAAACCTACCTAACCAGCATATGCTGTTTTTTTCAACAGTCTGGCCATCTGAAGTAGAGTATTTATAACATTTTCACATTTACAGAATGGCTTTGTGTTGAAAAGAACCTGACAAAGGATCCCATGTCTCCTCCATCCAGTGCATCTCCGACACAGTGAGTCAAATACAGTCTCTATATTGGTGATATTTTCATTCACATCAAGTTTTCACATTTGACATTAGGCTTTCTGACTTGACTTTGCTTCCTTTGCCTGCTGTAGAACTCCATCTGTCCCACACACTCCAGTGCCAAACAGCTACACAAATCCTGCTTACTTCATCTTCGAGGGCATGCCTGTGTTGCGAAAGGTTGAAGAGACACCTACAGCCAGCAAAAAATCCCAAGTTTTGTACGATAAAGACACTGTGATACAGCTCCCTAGAGTAACAGGAGGCCAAAACCATGGTAAATTGTCTGCTCGGCGGTCCGACTTTACGGAAATCGAGATCCCTGGCTCCCTACCGCCCCACAAACCCTCTTGCGATAGCCAGAGAGAACTGCCATCTCCCGTTTCCTCATATCAGCTTTTCCCAGGACCAGATGTCTCTCCAAACACACAGCAGAGACACAGCACCTCAAATCCATCTTTACCATTACAGTCTTATAAGAACAATATGGATTCAGTCTTATCAGTCAAAAAAGTCCCAAACTCCTACATGAACCATTCGATCTTTTTACAGGACGTCCCACTGAAAGAGAAAATCAGAAAGGATTATCACAAGCTGAACCAGGGTCAGCCCATGCCAATGCGAAATGGACCAAAGCCCTATAAGTCCACTAGGGTTCCCATCCATACACCTTTTGAACCCTGGACGGTTGAACAGCCGACGGCGGCTGCAGGTGACAACTCGCTTACAGCCCTTCAAATTGCTAAATCACTAAGTGAGGTGGATTTTCAGCCAGTAGACAGGCAGTACCAATATCACGAGGTGTCACCTCGGCAAAGATACCAGGGGTGCGATTTCAGTTTAGCTAGTGAGAGAGCCTACGGATGGGAGAAAGAGGTGAGCTGGGTTGTCATCTGTTGTGTTGCAAATACAGACTCTAGGGTTATAATCAGACATGACATCGTACATTTTAATGCTTTGATGGAAATGTGCTAGCAGGTCTCAGTCTTGCATGGAGCTCCAGAAACAGTGTGGGAGCTGCTCAGCACCCTGGGTCTTCAGCGCTACACTCTGGACCTCAGCCGCAATGGCTGGGACGATCTTGATTATTTCAGGTGAGGCTGAAATGTTGATCCGTTTTTAAAATTGTAAAAAAATAAAGAAAAAATCCTAAGATATTATAACAGTTGAAGGTAGTGAAAGATGTCTTTTCTGCTGTTGCCACAGTGGAATTACAGAGGAGGAGCTGCTTGCAGCGGGGGTGACCAACCCATCTCACAGACGTAGAATCTTGGATAACCTGCCTAGGATCATGAGAGCCATGTAGAATGTCATATAATACCGTGTCCTATCGTGACAACTTTATAAATAACAAGTTCAATGTTTGCCTACTTAATAAATATTTTTTAAAGGTACTGCGTGTCATTTTTTGTAGGATCTTTTGACAGAAATGCAAAAAATTATATATCTATGTATTCAGAGGTGACTTTACATAATGAAGCATTAGAATGAGCTATTTCTATTTACATACACCGCAGATCCCCTTCCATGGAATTCACCATGTTGTTTCTACAGTAGCCCTAAATGGACAAACTGCTTTACATGGCGTGTTTCATAAATATGTTGTCTCCTTTGGCAAAGAAGCGAAAACAGGAAGACATCTTAGTCCTGTGTCAGCCACTGTAGCGGTTTGAAAGGAAGGGGTGAAGTGAACCGTTGGTTCATACACTGGACCTTTAACTCTCCTTCGTAGTATGTTTAGAAATTTACCACAATAAAGAAATGGTTGAATAGAAAATTTTAAATTAAAATTACATAAATTAAAAAGGAACAAAATAATCACTCTCACTCTTCAGCATTCACAAGTTGTTGATAAACACATGTGATTCTAGCCCCGCCTCCTGCTTCCAATTGGCTAGACAGACCTCTTCATGAATCCATGTCCTGAACAAGATTTTTTCCCCTGGGATATAATACTCATTGTATGACACCAGTTTATCTGCTTCTTATAAAATGATAAAACAATCACGATCATCCACTTTACTCTCCTTATTTACGACATTGACGTTAAGTGAATTTATGTTATTTAATTGTTATCATTACTTTAGATCAAACTGATGGCTTTATAAAGTTACAGAGACAAAGCTATTTAACCATCAGTGACCTTTTGAGTAATGTTTTACCACAAAAAATGTAAAGATGGGTCGGCTGATTTAAGCCCTGGTATATTCTTAACTCCTGATATTGGCGTGCATAATGTTTTCTTATTCACAGTCAATATTTGAGCCCCATTGAATTGTGTAAAAATTAATAAACCTGAACAAATACAGAACAAAAGGTTATTTAGAAAGAAGCATGGTTTCAGAAAAATATGTCTGCTTATAGGAAACAAACAATTCCCAGTTTAAGTTTGGAACATCATAATATACAAAAATTTCTTTAAACATTTTATGATGGATCGCAGGTAAGTTTCTGTGTGTGTTTTCTGCAGACATGTCTGACTTGAGCTATCTGTCTTATATGAGCTAGACATGACAAGAGTGATTTTAAGCAGACTGTTTTCTCAGCGGATCTACGTTAACATTGCATAACCGGCCCCCAACTTACATTCCTGTGCAATTCATTCTTCCCCAGAGCTGAAACTCTATCAGGCCAGCATTGATGTCAGGCAAAGGAAGTGTCACGTCCCATATACCGGTAAAGCCAATCTCACAATCTTCTACACAACTGCAGATTTTATTTCATGACACACAGTAAATTGTAATTTAATGTGCATTTATATAACACTCCAGCTGCATGACATAATATTGCACAGCCCAACGAGTTTTGAAAC
Source organism: Triplophysa dalaica (assembly GCF_015846415.1). Lineage (NCBI taxonomy): Eukaryota > Metazoa > Chordata > Actinopteri > Cypriniformes > Nemacheilidae > Triplophysa > Triplophysa dalaica. The sequence goes on from NC_079557.1 coordinate 11,246,260, forward strand.
TTTTTTATAGGCTATCCAAACACAGAATATGTGGTTTATTGCTGTATTTTTTATGCCGGCCAACATCATAAAATAATTATCTGAAACATTCTGTGTGAACTTTAACTTGCTAAAGTATATGGTCACGCACTCTGTCATAGCACCCACAAGTTCGTCACAATAAACGGTTTTCCAATAGGTCAGATGAGAGAGCATGGTACTAAAGAAACCAAGGTTAATGGTTCGATTCCCATTGAATGCACATGCTGATAACATGTTTGGCCTTTGGGTACAAATGTCTGCAAATTGTAAGCATGTAATGTTTCTTTCAATAGCCTTTTGCCCTGCTGATGTAGACACAACTACACACAGATTTTCCCTCCATGTTCACAATCATCTTACCTGAGCAAATATTGAGCTTGCATTATTTACATACAGCACACCGTTTGCTATCTAAGTGTCTAATATAAATGTGCCTCATACGCAGACCTTATTTATTTACAAGGGCAAATGTAGACTATATGGTGTTAAATAAATAGTTTATGAGTGCTTACTGCTGTGTGACAAAGTCTCATCACGTCGGTTACATGGTGTTTTTACCTTTTACTAAATATTAACTTTAAGCAAATATGCTCCCTGATAGCTCTTGGGAAACACCGGAGTTGTTCCCTGTTTAAGATTTTAAGGATATTGAAAATGCACACAAGTGCTAAAAAGTAGCTTACCATCCTGTATGCCTCCCACCCGCTTTTGCACACAGTTTATGCAGGAAGTGAAATTACAAAAACTGAAATCAAATTATGGAAGTTTTTAAGTGCTTGTTTTGACAGCTTGTATCAAACACAACATCTTTTAATCGTAAAGTGAAGAGAGTGTTTTGTATTGCGGTCAAAGTGTAAACTGAGAGAGAAATCTGTTGGAGGGGACCTGTAATTGTGCTTTAAGGATTATTATCTTAATACTGGGCTGTATCATTCAGAGTGAGCTATAAGATAATGTTTAGAGGACATGTTTCGGCGGAGTTTCTGTTTGATAGGCTGAGATAACATGAAGTGATAAACCTAAGGATGACACTGAGGTGATCTGAGTGATATGAAACGTCTCAGAACTGGAGATATAATGAGTAAAAGCTCAATTCTCCATTTTATGGGCATATGAGGAGTCCAGATGCAAAAAGTGCAGTCTGACATTTTCTTATAAAATGATTAGACTACTTTTATAAGGCTCTGTTGTTTATAGGCTATTTAAAATGTTTAAACTTAAATGGTAAAAGAGGACGTATATTGCCATTATAAGGGAAATCACTGAACTCAAATAGAGCCTGATAGAAACGCAAATTTCAAAAGAAAGTTTCAAACATCACTTAGAGGCTTTTGCATCAAAAGTCTTCTTTGTTTTAATAAATATTTGAGGAAGCAATATCACTCATCTGTTGTCGTGATGATGATCTCTATCTCCGCCCACCTCATGTTTTTCAGTCCGACAGATCTAGCGGCACCAGCTTAAATTTTCAGTCGGGGAAATCTGCCTTCTTAAACGCGTTTGAAAGACATCATTCAACATCAGTCATCTGCGTTCATCCTCTGATGTGTGAAAGACGTGTTGACTCATTCAGCTGATCGGTAAGTTACTCGAACACGCGCATCTCCGCGTGCGTGCGCTTCTTTGTCTATCATTAACGCATTCTCTTTTCATGCTCTGAATATGACAAGCGAAAGTGTGTAGTTTGTTTATTTGTGATTTATCAATAAAAACTATTTTTTATGTTAAATGAGAGCAAAGGGGAAGTATAGGTTGGCTTAGCACTTCTTCAATTTTCTCAGATGAGTAAAATGAAACTGTTTGTATTGGATATGAAAATAAATTTGTTTTTTATACTTTCGTAGGCTAGTTCAGTTTAATGGATTAAGGCATAATGTTTTACAATACCTCTTAAATATGCTGTGTCTATATGAACCCTAGAAGCATTGTTTTGTTTTATTTGTATAGTAAAACCACAAGTAAACATGATGTTTCAATTAAAACTGGTGAAAATGACAATCATTCTGCCAAACACTTTTAGTATAATAAAACCATGGTTCATTTTCTTAAGGGGTGTAATATGTCTAAAATTGGTGAAACAGCGTATTCTTATCTTTTTTCTTTAACAGAAATGAACTCATTTTCAAAGGATGGTGTCTCAGGGAATTTCTCCTTTTCTGCCACCACACCCATTCCAGTGGTTTCTGGAGAAACCAACAAGAGCTGCCGCTTCAATGAGGAGTTCAAGTACATCCTGCTACCTGTATCATACTCACTTGTGTGTTTCCTGGGACTGGTACTGAACTCTGTGGCCTTGTGGATGTTTATTACTAAAATGCGACCATGGAACACCAGTACTGTGTATATGTTCCACTTGGCCCTGTCAGACACACTGTACGTGCTCTCCTTGCCCATGCTCATATATTACTACGCAAACCGCAGTCACTGGCCATTCGGCGTTTTCCTCTGTAAGGTTGTGCGCTTTCTTTTCTATGCAAACTTGTACTGCAGCATCCTTTTCCTCACTTGCATCAGTGTTCACCGTTACCTCGGCATCTGCCACCCCATTCGTACTCTCTCGCTGGTGAAGCCGCGTCATGCCCACCTGGTGTGTGCCGTGGTTTGGATAGCGGTGATTGTCTGTCTGGTGCCTAAGCTTATTTTCGTCACCACTTCTCAAAGAGATAATGACACATTGTGTCATGATACCAGCAGCCCGGAACAGTTCGATAACTATGTTACTTACAACTCAGTGGTAATGGTGCTACTGTTTATTCTACCTTTTCTGGTCATCGTGGTTTGCTATTGTCTGATGGCACGGACCCTCTGCCAACCCAGAACAGGCCTTTCCCAAAGTAAACAGAGTGCCTCCAGCCGAACGAAGTCTATTAAACTTATAATAGTGGTGCTGGTCGTGTTTGCAATCTGTTTTGTGCCCTTCCACATCACACGCTCGCTGTACTATGCATATCGTGTTTTAGACGCTGACTGCAAGTCTCTTAATATTGTCAACTTTGCTTATAAAATCACTCGTCCCCTCGCCAGCATGAACAGCTGTTTGGACCCCGTACTTTACTTCCTGGCAGGCGATCGCTATCGATCTAAACTCCTAAGAGTGTTCACAAGAAAGACACCTAAGAGCAGCTCCGATCCGTACGTGCACTCGCCCCCTGAAAAAAACCTTGGATCTGCTATTAAAAATCCAGATGCTCAAGTCAACAAAGAATCTAAACTGTAGCGCCAGACGTGGATTTTGGAAACATAAAATAGACTCCTAATGGGTTTTCAGTCCACAGCCATATCTTCTCAAGCCACGGAGACAAACATTTGAAATAAGCCAGGACCATTAGATTGTAAACACTACAATGAAGTTTGAGGAATCTCTTTGGAGAATGGATGTGGTTTGCTTCCTTTGCACTCCTAAAGCTGTTTTTATCCAGTATTACTGTTAAGGTAGTGCAGCTCTATTATTAAAGCACTGATGGCCAATCACCCCTAGTTACTGTTTTGAAGAAATGTTTAATGTTGGTCAAGAACGGACATGACAGGAAATAGATACTGCCAACACTGAAAACAAGACCTACTGTTAATGCCAGAGATGGACTTTGGTCTATAACTGTTAAGACAAAAATGCCAACCTGTTTTGTTATGTTATTTGTTATTATCTGCACTGTTAATAAGAACACAAAATCTTTAAAAAATGAGAGATAAAGTGCCTATTTGAGTTAAACTTAACAGCTGGAATCAGGAAAAGCGGGAAGGTTGTGGGAGAGGCTGGAAAGTCAACAAACACAACCGCAGTCTGTTCTGCAGATATCCCCTCCTGGCCACTCTTATTGTATGGCTGTTTTTTCATTTGGTGGAGGAGCTGTAGCTACAGCTGTGCGGCTTTACATATCTTTCAGCCACTGCATGACGGTGGAGCTGAATGAAGAAAAAGGAAATCAGATCCTTTTGAAATATAGCGGGGAGAGATTTTCTTGATGGAACATCTGTGGGATCGATTTTGAGTGTACTTATTTTCTTTTTGATGTAGTTTCTCTTTATTAAATTGAGATGATTTTTGCAAGATGGGATTGTCATGTAATACAGTTTTTATATCGCTACACATACAGTCCATAGATATCAGTGCCCTTCATAATGCCATAGTAGAAGAAGCTCAATTGACGGATTGGTTTCATAAAGAACCCTTAACGGTAACACGTTACAATAAGGTGCTATTAGTTAACATTAGTAAATGCTTTAGCGAACATTAGCTAATAACGATTAGTACATGGTGCATTAACTACCAGTGACAACGTTTGATTTTAATAATGTATTAGTAAATGCTGAAATTATCATGAATTAATATAAATAAATGCTGTAGAAGTATTGTTCATTGTTGCATTAACTAATTGTTAACAAATAGCCACTTATTGTAAAGTGTCATCCCCTTAACATCCAAATAACCTTTCTGTTTCACAAAAGGTCTTTAGATTTTTAAATGTAAGAAAGAACTGGTGCTTATGAGAACCTTTGAGTTGATGGTTCTTTGGGGAAACAAATATGGTTCTTCTATGGCATCGCTGTGAAGAACCTTTTGAAGCACCTCTATCTGATACAAACAAAATGTGACATAATTACTTTTTAAGACTTCTTATTTCTGTTAATAACTTCTGTATTTCTCTTGCACTATAAAGCAAAAATTGCAGCTCCTCATTTACATTATGCATGTATGTATTCTTGTGTACTTTCTGTATTTATCCTTGATGTCCCCACCTACTTTTATGAGTATTTTTTACCGGGACTATAAAGTGTATTGGGTGGTTGTGCAAGAAAAAATCATCTTTCTTTGTGTGTTTGAGAACACAGGGTCTCTCAGGGGAAAAGCTCATCATTTTGGTCAGTAGATGTCCTCAGTGCTGTTTTCATTTTTTAATATTGAGAGCTTACTCATCTCAATTTATTTCGCCCAATAAATATACCTGTTGGCTGTTTTTGTGAAATAGAAGAATAGATGAGTTGTTGAGATCATGAATTGTGGAAAATCATGGATGGGGTGGAAAGTTTATGAAAGATTAGCATTTTTCCATCTTTCATTAAAATCATATTTAATGTATGGATTTAAATACATTAAATATGCACATACTAGTCAAGTCATCTATATTTAGGGTAAACAAATGTCATGTGGCCTTGACTTAACTTCCAGTAGATTTAAAATTTACTTAGTATAAAATAATTTGATTTAGGCTAAAGTAATTTAATTTAATTTTAATTAAATACACACTCAACGATTTTATTGAAACTAAACACAGACCGGTAGTGAACTTCGGGGCAAGCGTGTGCAATATGCACTGCATATGATAAAGCTGTCTATATACACTGCAGATTGGGTCAAAGCAACCTCACAGAATAAAACAGATAAGTAAAGTATTACAGTATTAAACATAAAAAAACTGTCAATATGACCAAAGCTTTCATGTATGTCTTATAATATAGAATCTAACGTTTTTGTAAGTTATTATTAGATACTTGAAGCTAATTTTAACAATGTACCTGCATGGTATTCCTACTTTTTTCTGTTCTTTATATGTTTGAAATATTATATGGTTATACAAATTTAATTGGTAATGTTAAAGGTAATATTTATTTTTGTCCGCTCTTTCTAATCCTTCTTCCAGATGCCTTTCCCTTCCTATTTCCCCTGTTTCTCTATCTGTACTTGTCTTGTATCCACTCATCCTTGTGGAGAGAGCCACTGGGCCCAAGGACACGGGCTGGGGGCTCCTGATAAAATTAATGCTGTGAGCACTGTGATACAATACTCATACAAAACAAAATCCAGCTGTAAAGAAAAAAGTGACTCCCTGAGAGGCAACATAACCTTAGAATATTTTTTTATCTGATAACAAAGGCACATGTTTGAGACCGTAGTTTTTTTAATGATTTTCTTAAATATCTGTGTAATACACTTTATGTTTTGAGATGAGATAATGATTTGTGATTCTTCTTAGTCCTTTTGTTGTTGACATAGGGTGTAAATTGTTGGACAAATTGTTTCCTAGGCGAGTCTTTTATTATACTTATTATATCATATTTTAAGCATAATAAGTTATTTACAAAAAATGTACATATTGTAATAATATTGTAATACACACACGCACACACACAGACAATTATTAAAAACTAACTGTGACACTGTGTAAAAACTATTTCGGGGTCCGATATACGTTGTTTAAATAGTTGAAAGCAACTTTCAACTTCCCAATAATATATGTCTATATATAAGGTCTATATATGTTTTCATTTTTCATGTTTTATTGTTTTTGCATTCACTGGTACATGCAGGTCAAACCTTCAAGCCTGCAGTTCATGGTGAACCCTTGCTAGTTCATTGCCATCTTTTAAACATTTAAAGTCTTTCGACAGTAAAAACAACGTTTTTTTCAGGTCACAATCATTTAAACATAAATGACAGAAATATTTTGTGTTCGTGTAAGCACTAAACCTTGAGTCACGCATTCAAAAGTGTAGGTGAAGGGCTACGGCCCTCATTTCCAGTCATACAGATGTTCTGTTTCTACTTACATAGCTTTACTTTTTTATTATCAAAGCGTTCGGCCTGATGGGTGATGACTTTACTTCAGGGTTTCCTGCTTTGTTGTTTGTCACATTCGAGAATAAACTAAAGATTTCAAGGACATAGAATTCTGAGATGCTGAAAGTGGAGAGGAAGAGTGACATAAAGAGGAAAGAAGTTCATTACCCAACTGAAAAGGAGGCAAATGGCTTTCATAGTCGCCATGGGAACAGGGTTTGCTCTCCTTGACAAACCTATAATAAGGTACTTCACCAGCCTAAGCACAATTATTGCATACTAAAAAGAGAAATATTTCTTTTCAATGTAATATGTGGTTGATTTTGATCCAGCAATTCAAGAAGGCTTCCACCCCTCTGTTCCAAATTTAACCAAATAAAACATTAAACAGGAAACTTTTCATTCCAATTATAAAGTAGATGACAACATTTGCATTTCAGAAACAAGGTGAATGAGAAAATAACTAGCTTTAAAATATGAGAAAAGGCTAAAACCAGAAGCTAAACAACTATAATGTGTGATTTAAGGTTTTTTCTATTTTTATGCCTTTAAAAAATATTGTAGATTTCAAAACCCAGATATTAATGCTGATACATGAGTTAAGCTGATGGCATTATGAATGGATTAATGCATTTATTGTCCTTGCACTGTGTGCAACAAAATTTAAAGTGCAACTCCTGTGGTAAAACACACACTTAAGCAAAACACCAACACAAAATACAAAATAACACACAACAAGCATATTCCACATAGCAGCAAGAATACATTTTTGCATAATCCACTGTGTACTGTGTATTATACAGCCCAATAAATAAAATAGAAAAATCTAAATACATGAGAAACAAAAACAGTACTGTGCAAAAGTCTTAGGGATGTTGTATTTTCACCCCAGTAAAATGGTTTTAAGAGAGTTTTTTTCTTTCACTATTGTGTATGAAAATACCAGTTTACACTTCTTTTAGCATTATGGCTTGGTTTCACAGCCAAGGCTTATTTTAAATTAGGACTATGCCCTAGATGAATTAAGATATTTAAGTCGCTTTTGTAAAACTGCCTATGAAGAATACATTACACGTTCATCTTGAGACAAAACAATGTTACTGACACACAGTATATTAAGGTTTGTCAGGGAAATTAATTTTTAGTTCAAGACAGCTCAAACATTCATTTTAGTCTGGGACTAGCCGTAAAAGCATGAAACCGGGCCTGTTTGTATTAATCCAGTAAGACTTTTAATACATAAAGAAAGTGGAAAAACTGAGACAAACTAAATATCAAAAAAAACTAAAGGACTGTGGCAATGTGTCCAAGATGCTTGAAGACACCTGCATGGTACTGTGAAAAGTTTCAGGCACTCGTGTAAGAATTCTGTAAAGAGTGGCTTTAAAAAAGTCATGTTTAAAAAACATTTTATTTATCAATTGACTTATATTATCTAAATAAGATCAATATTTGGTGAGACCTCACTTTGAGTTAAAAACTGCTTTCGTACAATTATTTGTCAGGTAGGCTATCTTTGCAGGTACGGTTTCTTCAAGCGTTTTGGAAAGTTCCAAAGTTCTTCTGGATTTAGTCTGTCTCAGTTTTTTCTCTTCATGTAATTATAAACTCGAGGATGGTGGTGAGACCTTTTTTCCATACGGAGCACCGGCTTGTCACACTCCTTGTGCATACAAAAATCTCATTGGATTATTACAAATAATGTAAAAAATTATGTTTGGAAATGTGAAGTGATATTTAATGTTGACACAATTCGGAAAAAGATACTAACAGGTTTAAAACCGTTTTTGGGGAGGTTAAAATACTAACATGACTAGACTTTACACCAACTTGCAACATCTACGAATACTGCCCACGCTATTTTGCAAAAAGTGCACAATAATAATAATGGTGAATAGTTCATTGATTTGGTTATTTGCCTAGTTTGTATATGCCCAAAAGTCATTGCTCTATTAGCTCCAGTTGCTGCCGGCAGTCCTCAGAGCTGGGTTGAGACTCGGGTCGTATACGCGGCTGCTGATCACACATTAAGCTGCAAGCTATGTGTAAAGGTTGCTCAGAATTAACCCAATCCAAGTCGAGAGGGCCACCCCAACCTGGGCAAATTGTTTTAAAACCTATTATAACAGCCACACTATTCCTTCTTATCAAGCCCCCAGCAGCTTCTCATTAATATTCCAGATATATGGCCGTGCACTCTGTATCATTGTCTAATAATGAGACGGATAATCACTCATTCAATTATCAGACCGTCAGCCCACGGCCGTGCCCGCCGGGTTAGCCTGGTGTTTTACTCAGCGGGCAGGGTGGAACAGAGAGAAGCCAGTCAGAAGGTGAGGATGATAGCATGGATTACAGCATATTAAAACCTTAAGACAAACAGCTCAGGAGGGTCAAATGTTGGTTTTGGTAGAGCAGATACGGGGCTTTGGGCGTTTGACTTAAGAAAGGAGAAACCTTCGGCTTTGAGCATGTGGCCTATAACCTTAACACATCGCATAATTCAGAGAGATATAAATATATATATATATATATATATATATATATATATTTACGAATAAACCTTCAGAGTTTAATGTAACCCGTGGTGTTTCTCACGTCGATTGTGTATTAATGTGTTTAGCAAGTCTTTTCTTCTGCAGGTTGACCCTGACCCCTGTATGTCACAAGCTGCTGAGATATCAAGTGCATTGTTAACTCCTGCTGATATTTGCAAAGCAGCCCAGGCAGAGGAGTGTGTCAAAACTGTCACTTTCTTGACACACATGCACAACTACATACAAGTGTGTTTCCCACTTGAACTTCTGTATTTACCGAGTGTTTGCTGTGAGCGGAGGTGGTCTAGCGAGGTCTGAGAGGGTCAAATCAAAACCTGGAAAAGAGGTGAAACGTTAACAAAATCATATAGAAACCGGCGCTTGATAAATTCCTGCATTTTAAATCAACGGAGGCGGCCATGGCAGTCGGAGAGCTTTGTCGGCGGCCCATTTTCTCGTCACAAGGCGCAGTCCCAGGGTCAGCGAAGTTACGAAAGTAATTAAAGCGGCTTGATTCAGTGCCTGCTGCAGAGAAAAGAAAGCAAGCTGTCATTCTGATTTAGAAAAATAAATTACAATTTTAATAAAGGGCTGTGGGATGGGGGTGCAGGAGCGTCTGGTAGCTTGTTAGGTCGGACTGGAAAGGCAACGGGAGGGGGTGGTCTACGTGTTTCTAGCTGCCTACTTATCAATAGTTGCAATTTTTTGAAACCACATCGGTATTACATTGCGAAGGCACAAGTGCCCTTAAAAAAAGGAAACCCGGGAACATTAACATACTGATTTCATGCGCGTGGCAAAGGGTCTGTGCCAATATCAGAGAGGACTCAGCACTCCTATTGTCTGCTAGAACTCTGGTCTCCTCTGATATGAAAATTCAATTATATTATAACTAGATCTCTCTGTGCGTTTTGACAGTCGACGGTAGCGTTTTGCCAGCTGCATCAGTGTGGGGGACCAGAGGGTCCTGATAGCGCTGAGGCAGCCTTTCAGCCATTGACATGTTTTTGGGGGACAAGATTACTTAAATGTGTCGCATTTAAGGAAGGAGAGTTAATCTAATGCATTGCCATTATCTCTCGCAGGTAATTCCAATACCACCCCCAAACTACGTGTTTACGCACATGCACTTCCTCCTCTCGCATTCCCACTTACATTACACTGCAATCAGATTCTCCGCTGTCTCTCCGCTTGGCACAATGTGTGTATATTTATTTTTTATCTAGTCATTGGCCCAAAAGAGCGACAGGAAGTTTTGGCTGACTGGAATGGTTTTCCCAGTGGCAAGCAGTTTTGAAGTGACTGCTCTCTGAGAACTTGTTTTATTTATTCTCAGTGCAACTAAGTTAAGTTGTTCTTGAATTGCCTACAAGCAGACAGTGTAAAGAAATATTAAGATTATGAAATAAATGACAAACAAGCCTGGTCAGTTGTGCAATTTAATGGACTGAACGCATAACATCACCGTTCTTACAGGTCGGTGCAAAATATGGCAATACTTTGTTTACTGTTGTACCTGGCAACTTCATTGAATGATTCAATATTGAATATTCAGGTAAACTTTAATGAACTATAACAGGCTTTAAAGGGCCAACAATTTTAATTCTGTCATCTTGTCAATTCAAACCTGTATGACTTACTTTCTTCTGTAGAATACAAAAGAAGATATTTTGTTGAATGTTGGTAACTTAACAACAGTGGAACACACTCACTTGCATTGGTTTTGTGTCTAGATTCCGCCGTTGTTGAGTAATCAAAATTCTTCAAAATATTGTAATTTGTGTTCTGATCTTTATCACTTTAATGGTCCAGTGTAATACATTTACTGACATCTAGTGATGAGGTTGCGAACTATAACCAACGACTAACTCCACCTCTCTCTTTTGAAGCGCTACAGTGGATGACACAGGACTAAGATGAATCATGTCCGTTCAGGGCTACTGTAGAAACAACATGGCGAATTCCATGCATAATAAAATGAAAACAAAATGCTTCAAGACTTACATAATATGTTTGTCAATACCATTTTTGTCAAAAGATCCTCCCGAACAATAACACATTGGATCTTTAAGACAGTGTATTAGTGGCAAGGTAAATGGAAAGAGGAAACAATATGTTTGTGTCAAAGAGAGTTTTGGGATAGTTTATAGTGAACATACATTAGGAATCTGCTTGAGTTTTCGCTTTCAAGAGATTTAAGTTCTCATTGTGTGTGTGTGGTTCTACTGTATGTGAGAGCCTTAAGAGAAGCCAAGACACAGGAAACGCCCCCCACTTCAACCCCGAGCCCTGAGACCTGAGAGTGGACCCCCCATTAACCCGGCACAGAGCACACACATACCTGCCTCCCCTCATTAGGCCGTGTTGAAGTACATGCTCGCTTGAAAGGAGAATAGAAATCCTAATTAGTATTCTCTGCAGGGCTACAACCATTAGCACTTAATTAGCACAGAAAGCAGCCCTCCTTCCGGGTGTGGGGTGGGGATTGGGGGGTATTGCGTACAATATTACGTACAATAACCCCCACTTGGCCCTGAGCGTTAAGCTTTTGTTTTGACTTAGCTTTTGTCTTAGCTTCGTGCACGGGTGCTCACGTGTTTGGCTGTATGTTCACCTGTACTGAGGCAGATTTTTAATGCTGTGTTCAAGTTGTTGGATACTGGTGCATGAGTAATGATGATTATTTTTTGTCTTATTGTCTATTAAAAATGCTGTCTGTGTCTGTAAAGAAAATATACATAGGCTATAAACACGTAGTGTATTCTAGCATTTTCTACCATTAATAATGACAACAAGCTTTTTAATGTTTTAAGAAGAAGAGAAAATCAGGATGAGTTCTGGGAATTTATCCTTTTTCCATATTCCTCTTTCAACTGCGGCCAAGGGCTGGTGCCGGCTCTCACTAAATCCTTGGTGTTTCGAGTCTGACGTCATCACACAACCATGTTTTTGGGCAATTTGAACAATCATTGGTAGTTTAGATGGTTAGAGGAAGGTTAGGGTGTGGGTTAGGGTGAAGGTTTCGCAAGACCAAGGATTTAGTCAAAACCAACGAGCCACGCCCACGGATCTGACTCGAAACCCCAAGGATTTAGTGAGAGCCGGCTGGGTGCCTCCTTTACTTCCTGAAACTTTAGAGGTAGAAAGCCATCATTTGACAATTTGGCCTGAATGGGTCGGCCGGCAGATTGAATGTCGTTTTCCCACCAGGCTTCTCCATCCAGCCCAGCATGGAGGGGGTTGGACGAGTAGGATTGGGCGTAATGTGCACAGTAAAATTAGCACTTTGATGGCAGGTAATGGTTTGAGATGAGTGCCAAAGACGTAGCTTTCCAAGAAGATCTCTCTTTTGCACTCTCTCCGTAGCTTTGCTCCTTTCCCCAACACACCTGTAAGATCAGACTGGGCCGGCCTCTGCTGTCAAGGCTGTAATTTGTCCCTGATCAATATAATTATACAATTCGAGTTGCCTCCTCCCGCTCAGATGGCCAGCCGGGTGCCCGTTTTCTGGGTGAGTAATCCCATACTGACATTAACCCTAAAAGCCCTTTGGATGTCACGGAGACCAGATGTAAAGCACACCTCACAATTGTGAATTTCCTTTAAAAAGTGGGGTTTGTGTGTAGACGAAACAATGGAAAATACACAACGCCTGTTTCGATGGGGTTTTACCCTATTCACTTTAGTTAATTAAATATATTTTTCTGAGGCAGAACTGACTTTCACAGTTGCATCTGCACCACACGGGACCCTTTTCATGTGCGCACGCCCGAAACCTTGCACGAGCCAAAAACACAAATATTCACAGTGGAAATGTGGTTATGGTTCTTCCGGAGATGTGAGTACCTTCGGATTATTCGTGTGGAAAGACAGATGTACAGGTGATGTACAGGTCACGACTAAACTATTTTTGAATTAGTATGTAAATGCTCGCACACATTCACATAGTTTACTTATGGGCACACAAGACCCATATATGAATATTCCTTACGCATTTAAATGTTTATTTCGTGAGTTTATGATATAATTCACAAAAACATTTTTCAACTGTGTTCCTGCCCTGCCCAGATAAATTTGCACGGTTTGGATTTGTACAGTAAAATTAATGGGTCGGATACTTGTTTTGAGGTTATATGCATTAGAAAATATGCATTAATTTTCACATTTGTACTGGCATTTATTGAAGTGTTTGTTTATTGAATTTTTGGTGCCTGGCCAGGCCACCTGTCCATAAAAAATCCCTGCCTCTGCCACTGGGGTTAGACCACGGGTATGCAGGACCACTTTTGTGGCATTTCAACTACCTGTTTATTCAATTCATACAAATTAAATTACATAATCAAATTCATAAAATCCCCCCATGTTTATTGAATCCCCTTTCATTTGCCCCAGGTTGCGTACTGACAGATGGGCGGTGAGAGCGGAGTTAAATGTCTTTATTAATCTGTGGCTGTCACTTTGACAAAGATGGAAATAAAACACCACTTACTGTCAGGAGCCATCAAGGCAATCAGAACAACAATTAAGGTCTGAAATGGATGAGTAGGAAAGGTCATCATTTATATGGCCATTTAGAAAGCATGTTTTCACTGCTGTGACTTGGCTGTATGCCATCACGTTCTAGACCTTTGCAAAATATTATGTGCTTTTGCACTTTTTATATAATTAAAATGACTCTGCCAACAAGACTCGATGGATGTCAAAAGCTTCAGTTAATTTACGTTTCTCTCCAGTTCTGTTTTGAGTTGTGAGATGATCCTTATACCTACTGTATCCTCAATAACATATTCCTAACAAAAGGAAAATCATTTTGTTTTTTTGTCTCAGCCTTTTCTTATTTATATGAAGCTTTTCGGCAGATCCAGGTCAGTTTTCCCTACCAAGTTTTGTAGTCTGCCATGTTGTCCATTCCGCTCAGCTATTTAAAAAATGTTGAATATCAACAATGGCTTTCACTGGGGCATTGTCAACTTTTGTATGAAGCAATCTTGGCTGAATGCGATGGCTCCCAGTGCAGGGAGGGCTCGGCTCGGTGCAGCTGCGGAATGGAAGACAACCGCTCGTCTGCCCTTGTCTCCGGGCTCAGAGTGACACGGCTGGAGAGTTTTACACGGCTTTTCCTACGACATCATCTGCACGTCCCCCTTTAAACATACAGGGAAGGTTCTAGAAGAGCGACTGTGCGATGGTGAGTGTATTTCTGGAAAACTGCAGCTGTGGGCTGGAGTATCATTTGTGAGGGGGGGCTGAAGGGAGGTGGGAGGTGGAGGGGGCTGTGTTAGCTTTGCACTTTGGTCTAGAGGCTGCACAGATTGTTTAGAGGATTTAAATTTTGAACACAGATGTTTCTGTATTTAAGAAGAAACAAATGTAGAAAGGTTGGAGATTTTGTGCTTTCTTAATGTTGTGTCATTGTTGAATCTTTGTGGCATTCCGGTTCTCATGAATTAATAACTGAGTGTTGGTATAAAACAACTACAGAATCCGATTATAACTAACAAAGGAATGATTTATGTTATACTCTAGAAAATATATATTTTTAACCAAACTACAAAGTCATTGCCAAAGCTTTTTTTTGTATTGAATAAATGATGCCATGAGCTGTTGAAGATGCAGAGCAGTTGTCTCTCTTTGCCACATGTGGTCCTTACGTGATGTGTGTAGCAGTGAAAGGTAGTCGAATGTCTTTGTCAGGCTGTCACAGAGAGGAAGCAGTTATAGTGTATGCAGCGCATCCCCTCCAGTGCAGCTCGCAACAGCTTGTATGTGCCATTGACATGTCAGTTTCCACGGCTATGAGCTGTCAACCCTACTGCGCCCTTCTCACCCCAGCGGAAAAAGAGAAAGTGTGAGAAGGGAATGTTTGTGTGCTGTATGGCAAAGTGCCATATGAGTTGTAAATGAGCATACATGATAAAGACGGATGGAAATGACAGTGATGCACACTGCTTTCGGAGCACTTTTAAATGGGTCATTTGGCATGAATGTTATCTTAGACATTGCATGTACTTCAGATGTACTTGACAAAAATAAGATCAGTCTAACCCATAGAACGATTGGAGTAATCAGTCAGATCGATAAGATTCGTTTGGGGTGTAAACATATTATAGGGTGAGTATTTTAAGTGTAAAAATATGAAGTCTTTAGGGTACAAAAATAGTCCACGGGTAAAATTTGATATGTTTTTTTGGTTTATTTTATCACAAAAGCTTGCTGCACGTAAGGCAAAAAAATCATCATTTAGGGAGGGTTGTAAATGCTACTTTCTACATTACTGGACTGAAATGGGATAAAAAGCTAAATAGAGTTTATAGGCCATCATTTGCATATTGTCTACTTCTAGGCCAGTTTCACTGACACGGTTTAAGGACTTTTTTTATTCGAATAAATTTATTTATGTCACTTTTCTTGAAATGCCTTAGAAGAATACTGTTGTGCATCTTGAGACAAAACAATAGAACTGATATATTTTAAGATATTACTGTTCAAATTATATTCAGTTAAGACAGGTCACACATTCATTATAGTCTGGGATTAGCTTTAAGACTTGTGTGTGAAACCGGGCCTTAAAGAGTTGTAGGTTTAATGTTACTATTTTGAAATAATGTTTTAAATCATGGTGTGAGGGCATAACTTTTTTTTCCAAGTAAACAAATTTGAGAGTTTTGAAACAAAACATTCTCTCCTTATAATTTTTCACGGAACAAATTTGAACATTGATCGTGTAGAAGAATAAATTGAATCTTGAACAAAGACGTTTTGTCGTGGGGATGTCCAGCTCTTGTGGTCCAGTATAGTCCTCTGTGTCTCCTCTCTGTTCTCTCTGGCAAGGTGAACAGCTTCATCCCCAGACACCCAATCCATTATCCTGTCAACAACAGCAGGTCTCTGCCACAGTTAGCAGCAACACTGGCCATAATGAAATCATCAGTAGTCCCAAAACTCATCTCATCGTACCCAAGGTAATTAATGCATTTAGAGGGCGATGGCTAACTCTTAATTAAATTATGCTTCTTTTAATGAGACCTTTATTCGGACTAAATTTATGTGCAGTATCTCCATTATCAAGTTCCTGCCGCTCAACAGAGATTTGTCATTTTCAGCCCAAATCACTCCCAGATTAACGTAATGAAGCACATGATTAATATATCAATTTATACTTGTTTGTTTCTTTCCTCAAGATTTAATAAATTATCCTCAGTAATTAGTTCTCCGGGCTTTTGGCATAGCCAAAACCTCAGCTCTTGCTAATGCGTAAAGTTTTATCATGACGTATTAATTTAAGAATAATTTATAGATAACAACTTCACGGCATTAATCATATTACAAAATTGGGGGTATTTAATGAATTAAAGATATACCATGCAAATTAATTGAGCATTTCCACAATATTATCTTAACTAATGAAGGACTGACGAAGCGACTGTTTTATTTTAAAAGGCACCAGATTAGTGGGATCTTAATTATCTTTAAAACAAAAGCCATCTGCTTGCCACATTTGGTGAAAAGCAAAATCAGACAACTCAGCATTCTGTGCTAAACAAAAAAGAGAAAGTTTCTATTGTTTTGGGGAAACTGTAGTACATGGAAATGATTCTGAAGATACATGGGGAATAATGGGTGCTGTAATTAGCCTTTCAGCCATTTTAGTCATGGCAATTTTGATCTGTTTCGGCAAGTTTATAAGATAGCATTAATTTTTTTTTTTGTTTTAGATAGAATTTAAAGTGTTCTTAAATAATGTAATATAGCAGGAGATTAACAAATGTGCAGAAATAATTCTAATTACAATCCATAATATAAATATATTTAAATAATTCTATAAGCATAAATCCCATAATCCCCTAGTAAAAAGGACTTTTACCATAAAGATAAACCATAATCATATTCCTTAACAGAGACATTTAGCTTGAGCTAATAAACCCTTAAATTCAAAGACAATTGCTTGTGCTGTTAGAATTTGCTCATGGATTTAATCAAAACTATATTTAATAATTTTCTGCTAAATTAAATTAGCAGTTCAATTAAAATTAGCTTTCATTGGGTAAGAATAAATGTAGTTAAAACGGTTTTCATTTAACGGATCATGTACCAAATGTGGTTTTATTAATGCTTCTCTAAAAATTTCCTCCTGAAAGTTAAAGATATTGTAGAAAAATGCTGTCATTGAGGAGCAAATAGGGGTTGTGTATTCAAACCATGTGCTGCATGTCTTAATGTCCCTGCAAATGATGTGTGCACATTAGCCTAATGCTGCATTAGATCAGAAGTCCTATTCATCACAGACTGGGCTAAAGGGCTCCTAAAACATTCGTTTATTCTTCCACTGCAACACACATCTCTTCTGCTCTTCACTCTAGTTTTCAACATATACAAATATATTTAAAAAAGGCTTTGCTTTCTTCTGATACAAGTAGGATGCAGAGATTATACTGACATTAATAAAAGAGAAAAAAGTTGGATAATACATATGATTCAAATCATGATATTCTATTATAAATCTTTAGTGTTTACAAATTTCTTTAGTGTTTTATGCAGATTATGGTATGTTTAACATGTCATTCATTGTAATTTAGCTGTATGATTTCTTTAACAGGCAACAAAGACATTTTATCTGACCACTATGAAAAATCAATTATACAACAAACTGTGGATAACAATGCTTTAACTTTCGATAAAAGAATACATCTTTCCTCAAGGTAACTGAATCAAATGTTTATGGAACAGACACTAAAATAAAATAGACAGCTCTAATACAATTTTAATACTCAATTTGAGCAAAAGTGTCAAAATCTGTCTCTGTGTGCTAAGGTTAAATATACACGACTCTGTTCTGTCATGCAGGGATATTTTCTTTTGACAAACATGCAATTTTGAATGATTTAGGCAGATAGACCCTAAGTGTTCACTTGTAATCCCAAAGCTTTCCATCATGAGTCAGTGGCTTTTAACTGCGGTAGCCTACTATTATTGTTGTTCATCTGATACTAGGTAATTGTCCTTCAAATGACAAAGCAGCCGTTTCTAAGCATGCTTTCGATGTTTGTTTTCGCTTAATATGTCAGTAAACAAATCCAGATTATAATCTGTCAACATTTTAACATGCAATATTTATTTGAATATGTATTTATTAAAATATCAACTTCATCAACTTTCAAATTGATGGAGAAACCACGCGCAATAATCAAGTTTATTTCCGATATAGTATACACAATTTATGTTGTTTGGAAATAGTTTTGATTTTGTTTGACTAGTTTTTAGTTCTCATCACAAAAGGCAGAATTGAATCTAACGCTTTAAGTATAATGTGCTATAGAAGAAGGTCAGACTCCAGTCTTGTCTTTTCTTTAATTGACCAGTGAATATTATTTTACCAGTGTCAGAACCAGAGGGTGCGCAACCATTCAGTTCAACACAATAGGAATAACAGACCGTGCTAAAATTGCATCTTAATTTGCATATTAGGTTAAAAATCATGCAAATCCCAATGAGACGATCTCCATTGTGCCTGCAATTGAAAAATCAGTCGGTTAACTCTGCCCTTATCCGCAGCCAGTGAGTTGAAACAAAAAAGTTATTGATATCTACGCTTACGAGGTTAAACACTTTAAGGCAATGGCTCGGGCACATGTATTTCATCTAAAAAAAATCATAATAAGAATTTATGATTTTAGGATCTTTTGGTTATTAGCCTAATCAAAGAGGCAGGCAGCTCGTGTGAAATGTTATAGTTATGTATATCTTGATATTAATTACTCAAATTAAACTTGTAAAATGTAATGTATTATTCAATCTAATCAGAAGATTTGTATATGCCTAAATATAAAATATAAAGTCATTTATATTTCCCATGCAATGTCATTTTATTGTAAAAGCTTAAATGTCTTGCTAGATTATACAGAGTTTTGCTGCATTTTTATTCATGTTCAAATTATTATTATTATTATTATTATTTTCTGGAAACGCCCTTTTCGTGATTAATAGAATGCGAAATAGAAACTCACATGATGGTTTGTTTGGATATTGCGGTCTTTGAAAGAACAATTTGTTAAAAATCCGAAATAAAATTGATAATTACATTAAACGGCCTTAAAGCTCGAATTTTCCAAGTCTGACATGCGACCTAAAGCAACAATTAACAGACATTCGACTGTTTTTCATCATTTTCTTTTCAATCAAAAGTGTTTCGCATATCGTGTAATTTCTAATAATCTTGTACATTGTGTATTATTTTAAACGACACACAGTGCCATTTTATTGTTTTATCTACAGCAGAATGACAGTCTGAGTCCATTCAGGTCATCGGAAAAGTCTTTGCTTATTACCTACTACCTACTAATAGAAAATTCACTGCTCGGCCATCATACACGTGAGTGATTTTCGAAAGCCTTGGGGCTCAGGGCTCAATGATGTTGAACACTGGCAGACTTTCCTGGTGGTCCTCGGCCTTTAGCTTACGTTAATTGGGAAATTTGGAGAACAGAAGCCCTCATTACCGAGCTCCGGGTAACTGGGAGTTTTCCTTTTCCCGCTGTCTCTTACATTTCCATAAGCAGATTACAAGAGGATATGTTCCTGAAACCACTCGGATAAATCACCGGTTTCGTGGAATAAGTCTCTAATGAGAACTTTTGTCATATAACGGATGGTGCCCTGCTATTCATATTCATGTAAAGTGACTAATGATATTTCTACAATACTTGAAAACGACAGAAAAGGAGACGCACCGAGTTATTTGGAATTGCAATATTTTTTCTGTCTTTTTTGGCGATGCTGTCTATTATTAATCACCGCAATGAGTAATTTATGTTGCTAATCTATTCATGTAAAGAGCGAATGCTATTTTTACGAATTTGTTTTAAACGAATATAATTTGTGTGCTGCAACCATAGCTCGAAAGGGCCAATTGTGCTTGAAACCATGAATTTTTATAATGAATAATTTATGCCATAGGCCTACTCGGTACAATGGTAAAACCTCTGACTGGGTAACATCGACACCCCATGCTTGTTAAGATGCGTTTGGAAAGCAAATAACAGAGACGTGTCGACGTACATGTTCAACAAATCGGTCACACATGGTAAAACTTCTCTAAATGGCCGAGTCGTTAGTGTGCGGTGAAAAGCCCATCGTGAATATTCAATACGTTAATCGTTCAGTCTCGGTGGCGTTGAATGTGTTAAATGATGGTTTTCGATGGACGATGTGCTAATAATGACCATTTGAAGGTGTAAGGTCTCCCCAGGAGACAGAAAATCTGCTCCAGGCTGCAATAATTTAAGTCGACTCGGGTGATTTTTAAAGGACGCAATAATAAGTCTTGTACCAGCCACAATTGTTTGTGTAAAATTAGGTAATTAATATTCCAAACCAGACGTATAACATTGTTCAAATCAAACAGTAAACATACACGAAAATGCGTTTTTCGATGAGCTGTGTGTAAATTATATTCTCAGCATTTTCTTTAGATAAATACAATTTAGGTCCACAGGGGGGCGATGATGTATTATTATTTTTATTGTAGGGTTGTTGTAGGTTATTTCACTCGATAAAACGATCTTCTCTAAAACCAAAAAAATAGCTTGTAATACTTTTTCATTTTCTTTTGTAACATTATCATAATATTATTTGCAATAAAGTTGGTATAAACTGTAAATCCTGTAGTATTCACTTACAAAGTACTATAAATGAAAGTTAAGAAAGTATGAAGTGAAAGTAGAGTTTTCATTTTGCAGATCAAACATTATAAACCAAATTATCTAAATCGCTTATCTTAAATAATACGATTTGTTTAGTTAAAAATGTGCACTTTTAGAAATACTTTTATCAATCTCAGCGCTTTAATTTCCCCAGTGATGCTTTAGTAGGGTTTTATGTATTATATCAGCGACTCAAACAATTTCATGTGTTAAATATAGAGAGACCGATGTATAGAAAAGCAAACATAAAAGTGAGCATTTGGTCTGAACAAACCACAGCATGTTTAGTCTACAGCTTACATGTCCTACTTATGTAAAAATACAAAATACAAAATTTAATTTTTAAATATTATATTTCCTATATGCGAACATATTTATTCAGAAAAGACGGCGTTTATGTTTAATGTAGTATACAAATAAATGCAGACATGTTACATTTCTAATTTATTTTGCATTTATTTCTCTTTGGTTTATGTTGTGTTTATGAGTTTACTTTGGGCCGTTTTTATTCATCTTTACAGGGCAAATTGTATTTCAAAATGTGTCCTGTAACTCACTGGAACAAAAGAGACAACTTTCACTAAAGTCAGGTAACAGTGACATTTTCTATTAGATAATCGTGGTGTTAAAACAATATTTGCAAAGTGATTACTTTTGTCAAAGCGCAAAGTGGTTGCAAGTGATTTTATTCCACTAAACTACATCCCGAAACGCACTGGCAGTGCACTTCTTGAATGGTAGAGCGTGAGGCGCTCTCTGATTGGTCGAAGCTGAGCTCATTGTTATGCTGTCAATCCAAATCACATGGCCGAGCGTCTATTAACAGCTGAGCTAAGCGCACAATTTTGCAGAGTTCCGTGGCAGAGCAGAGCAGAGCAATACACTCGGGACTGTTGTGAAGAAGTTTGAAAGACTCTGAGTGATTTTCACTTTACCAGACTTTAAGCTCTCTGAACTTTTTGACTGACAACTGGCTACTTTATTTTCAAATATCTCGACACTTCATCTTTTTTATTTCAGGTGTTCGTCACCACTTTTAAGTCGCTTGAATGTATAACATGATGGAAACCGAGATTAAAAGTCCCCTTCCGCAGTCCAACACGGGCTCGGCGGCGGGCGGCAAAAACAGCAGTGCCAACGACCAGGACCGGGTGAAGAGGCCCATGAATGCTTTCATGGTGTGGTCTCGCGGTCAGCGGAGGAAGATGGCACAGGAGAATCCCAAAATGCATAACTCTGAGATCAGCAAGCGTCTCGGTGCTGACTGGAAACTTTTGACTGATGCCGAGAAGAGACCCTTCATTGACGAAGCCAAGCGGTTACGAGCCATGCACATGAAGGAGCACCCGGATTACAAATACCGTCCCCGCAGGAAGACCAAGACCCTGTTGAAGAAAGACAAATATTCCTTGCCCGGCGGACTCTTGGCGCCAGGTGCCAACGCTATGAACAACGCCGTGTCGGTGGGTCAACGGATGGACTACTCGCACATGAACGGGTGGACAAACAGCGCGTACTCCCTCATGCAGGACCAGCTGGCCTACTCTCAGCATCCCAGCATGAACAGCCCCCAGATTCAGCAGATGCACAGGTACGACATGGCGGGACTTCAGTACCCGATGATGTCCTCAGCTCAGACCTACATGAACGCAGCTTCTACATACAGCATGTCACAAGCATACACACAGCAAACCTCCAGCGCGATGGGCTTGGGCTCCATGTCTTCGGTGTGCAAGACGGAACCCAGCTCTCCTCCTCCGGCCATAACCTCTCACTCTCAGCGTGCTTGTTTGGGAGACCTGAGGGATATGATAAGCATGTACCTGCCTCCCGGAGGAGAAGGCGCCGACCACGCTTCCCTACAGAACAGTCGGATACACAGCGTTCATCCGCACTATCAAAGCGCTGGGACTGGCGTGAACGGAACACTACCCCTAACCCACATTTGAAAGACTTAAAAAAAGACTATAGAAGTACTTCGGATACTTGAACATTTTGATTTGCAAAAAAGAATCGAAGTTCAATTTTGTTTTTAAAAAGAACTATTTTTAATCTCAACGAGCTGTCCGT
Source organism: Triplophysa dalaica (assembly GCF_015846415.1). Classification (NCBI taxonomy): domain Eukaryota; kingdom Metazoa; phylum Chordata; class Actinopteri; order Cypriniformes; family Nemacheilidae; genus Triplophysa; species Triplophysa dalaica. The sequence continues at coordinate 11,269,143 of NC_079557.1, forward strand.
TTTAAAGCATTTTATGACGACATATCGGGGACTTCATTTTAAGTGTTGCGCCAACTGAATGAAATGAATTGCAGAGGAGCTTTTTTATCATAAGCTGTAACGCAATCTACTTCTGTAGAAGAATATGGACTTCTGACTTATTTGCCGTCAGAGTTTGTCTCTATAAAAACGGCACGTGGCTTCGTGAAGAGGCTGTATTTCAAAAACAAAAAATGAAAGTAAAGTGGAGGGGAGAGTATGTTCACTCATAAATGTTTACACTTATTTTTAGAATGTCAGTTTTGTTGGCTGTGTCCAAATCTGTGTAGTCTTTTTGTTCTTCGTTTATGAACTAGGTTTTATTCAAATGGAAGACTGTGCTGGTCGCAAGCGCAAAGTTTGTTTTATTTATAGTAAGTTGTTTTAAAGCTTGTGAAACATTGTACGTTTTGTTGAAATGTTCTACTTTTGTTTTGTGAATCTTTCTGTGATGTTATTGCAGTATCAGGTTAACACATTATGGGGGACGGAAAGTTTTATTTTAAACTTACGTTTCTACTTCAGACCATCCTATTCCTTAACGAATAAATTTGTTTTACAAAAAGTTTCATGACTAGATATGGTTTATTTTCAGAAACGACTCGTTTGGCGTTCGGATCGTTTATGCGTATCGGGAAAAATGATTTAAAGTTGAAATAGCCAACATGAATTCTGTACATTTTAATTTAAATGAATACATTTAAAATTGCAAACGTAGAGCCGCATAAAGTTGCTGCTGAGAGATATGTAGCCTAAATCATCTGTACATTAAATATTGTTTAAAAAAATTGTATGCGAGTTAGACTAGTACTATTGCCGGATGATTATTTAAAAAGTACAAATCCTTGTATTAAATACATCCTCTGTACTGGCTTTAACGTCCTAAAAATGACAAATGACCAGAATCTTGTATTAAGATTTTGATATGTATTTAGGCCTCTTTGCCAGAAAACACCAAAGAAACAAGTCGAAAAATACACAAACATAATTACAGGAAAATAATGCCTCGCTTGCATGTTTACATTTTTTCAGAGTGTGTAATTTCCCCCTGCATTTTCACTTGATGATTCGACTGGGTACATGCAGTTCCGTAAAATTACCTGAATAATTATGGTTAGGTATTAATATAAAAAAATCACACCATTTCTCAAAACCAGACAAAGGATTAAATAGTTGTGATCATTGTCTTTATAGTCTAATAAGAGTTTAATACGAGGATTATTCCTGTTTCATCTCATGACGTATCGTGGCCAAATATGAGGTCAGAAGAAGGTTAAATATTTGCTGCATTATATAAAGCACTTTTAATATGAGAACGTATTTTCTCTTGGTCTGTTTGTAATTGCACATTCATGTTTTACTGTATTCTTTTATTGGTCCCAAGAGAAAGAACCCATATTGAAGGCCGCTACAGGCTGCCTCTTGTAATTAAATGTATTAACTTGTTAAGCAGAGAGGCATATGTTGATCATTATTTAAATCATATAAAGGCCTATTATGTTGTAAAGTAGCGATTAGCGGATAACAGTAGATGTTCAGAAATGTGTTTTACAGACAAGAACTTAAAACAGTTTATTTGTTTCAGAAATTAACTTGATTTCACAGTTTCACTAGTTCATACACTGTTATCAATTATCTATATGAATTACCTTTATATTTGTCTTTGTTTTTTAATATACTGTAAATTTACAGCAAAGCAGCAAAAAACATGCTTTTGCATTATTATTTCTTGCAACCATCTATTGTTTTTATAAAATCCTTAAGATGTTTCTTAGAGTTACTCTGAAATGGCCTTATAAGAACTTTTCTCAATGATTTCATCTGGATTATAATACTCTTGGAAAAAATAGTTGTTTTTGCACTGACACATGAATGATGTTGTCACTCTTATTTAAAGCACTAGGTGAGTTGCAAGGCATCCTGGGGCATTGATTCCCCTGAGATATTGAGCACACTGGCTGCTCATTCCCACATTTACAGGTTTGATCCATGCTTCATTTCTGTGCTTGGATTAGCCTTGTGCACTTTATAGATGTTAGCTGATAAAATGGCCCACCCTGAATTTACCGTAAGGGTCACTGTATAGTCACAGTAGTGGGTTGTGCCTATGACCTGATAGTATTTGATTTCATTTATTATGGTTTGATAAAACTTATACGGAAGTTATATTTTAAATAAACACCTCTATGTCAGAAGTTTTACTGATGGCAGAATGCAAAAGGTCCCTGGCAGCACAGAGTGGGCCCCCCTCTATCTCTCATTTTTCTCTATTTTCTCTCTCACTCGCTCAGTCATGTGCCCACTCAGCCCACTCAGCAAGTGCAGGCATATCCCCACTTCCATCTGCTTATGACCTCACTGGAACTGTTTGTTTAACCCTTTTTCCAAACCAATATAATTACACCCTGCTGCAACTGGGCTGAATTCAGAGTGCTTCATATAGTATTAGTGTCAGAAAGTGAAAGCTTTCCCCGCTGTCTTTCATGCTTATGAGAAATTCTCGAAATATTCTTATCTCTCATCCATGCCACTCACCTTGCTGGTGTTCTGATTGTTTTGATCATATTTTAATAGTTCTGCCATACAAAAAATAAAATAAAAAATGGCGGCAGGCCCGTATCAATTTAATTCACTTAACCTGCCGAGCAACTCTTATTGGGAACTCCTCGTTCCAAATCTGTTGGTGTTTTTTTATATTGCACTTCGCAAACATACACCGATTACAGTAAGTCAGTTGAGAAAATAGGTGTGTTTGGCAATAAACAGGCTCTGTGGTATTTTGATGGTGCCGGACTGGACTCGCTGTGATGTCTTGTACCGCAAACAGAAGTTCAGAGTATTGATCAGCTAGCTCAAGGCAGTGCTGCTGGGTCTGTCCAATGGACTGAGACTTATGTGGGCTGAGGGGACGGAGTGGAGCTGAGGTGTGGGGGTGAGTTAATCTCCCTGAACTGGGGCAGATGCCGTTGATGAGCCCCTATTAGATCAGCTCCCGCCGTGGGAAAATGGCATCCAATCCTTACGGGGTCAAGACTTTGAGCTGACCCTCACGGTCTCATCCCACCTCAGAGAGCCGTCCATTCTCCGGCACTTTATCTGAGAGACACGCTCACCTCTCTTGCCTACGGCCGTTTCTGCTATCTGTTATTAGTTTACTGTTTGCCTCGTAACGTGTGTAAGCTTAACCTCTTCCTCTTCTTGCAGTGCGTGCCACAATTTTTGTTCCTCTCTGTATTTTATGTTCATGTCATATTTTATGTACACATGTCTCTAACTCGTTCACTTGTCGTGTTGTCAATCTAATGTCGGTCGTTTTATCAAAAACAAAGAAACGTGACCTGACAAAGGTCATCACAAATTTAGTGTAGGTGGATTTGTCAGCTCTTCTCTAATCATTCTGATGTTTGTTGGTAATTATAGACATGGTTGGATCTCCATGGCATTACACAACCACAAAGAATGTAGAGTGGGAGGTTTAAAGGGCGGCTGCCGCTGCAGATCAGGCTTGGCCCTGCAGTCCAGGTGCAAATGACGCGCATTGATGTCAGTGTAGAGAAAATCATTCAAATTAAGAGAACCGTAACACAAGGACGCACTCAGCTTTTATTAAAAGACCATAGATAATGAGAGGCACACAGAGGGACAATGTTCTGAGCAGTATTGACTAAAATCCTTTTGGTGTTTGATATTGTATACTGAAGTGATTTTATTGTATGCCTATCATTAAGTCATTCTTTCGATTACAGGCCTACTAATGTTTTAATATAAATTTGTGGAGGTAGGGCACGAAAGTGTTAGGACTGTGTGTCTTCCATGTATCAAGAATATCTTTCAACATAGTTCTTGGAAGATAAAACATCACACAATCTTTCTTCGGTGCAACCATTCGAGATCATGTCGCACGGTGTACCAGTGCTACTTAAGCATCGCGATGCTAAAGCTTCAAAACACCAGTGATACCGCTCTATTTTTCAAACGGCAGCATCGTAGTGCCGTAAGGAATGTTACATGTGCATTATTGTTCATATGAACACTTACATCTCCGTTTTTGATGCGTTTCTCTCATAAATGAATCCGTGTTTTGAACGACTCGGGCGAGATAATGATTCAGTGAATCATTCTTCATCAAGTCACTTGCTTCATCTTGAATAAATCAGCCATGACTGAGTAAAACATTTCAGTCACATACTGGACGTTTTAGTTTAAAATTTATCGCACATTTGCAATAGTTCCCACGTAAAAAATGTTCTTGTGAACTTTAAATATTACCATAGTAAAGTATACTTCCAAATTTGCTGCAACTTATCCCATTTCTATAGTTAGTAATACCAAACAACAGCATAATACAGTTCACTATGGTAAATACAAAATGTTTAACTTAAATATATATATTTAGGGAATTTGATTTATTTTGTAGATTTCAATTATGAACATGACACAGCACTGTGATACTACTTGGTACCGTGACACTTCGGCTGGTATAGTTTCGTAAGATATGTTGATGATACCGTGACAACCCTATTTGGAAGATGTCCATAGTTTAATGAATGTGTTTCTGGATTCTCCCTTTTCAGTCGTACCTGAGACGGATTAGAAAAATGGTGGCCTAGGGGGGATAAAAGTCATTATAATAATAAAGTGAAAACCCCTTGCACATCTGTGAAGCCTTAAGTCCATGTTTGCAGAAATTCCCTAAACATGGAACTACCCTGCCCTTAACGTCTGCTTTTGGGTGGAGCAGGTGCGATAGGTTTCTCTGACGCAGGATGGAAACAGGTTATTGGGTGCCTGTCTCTTGCCCATCCTTTCCAAAATGGAACTGGGTGGAGTGTGACCAACACTAGGCTAGAGTTACAAATTAAACTTTATAGCATTCAAGCTGAGTCCATATATCGCATGACTAGAACAACGGAAGCTGGATATGGACACGGACAGTATAATAGTTGGGAAGATATAGAGACAATACATGCGGTACAGGGGTTTTGGGGTGGGGGGGGGGGGTGAAACAGGAGCGAATGGGTCTCTCATCTAGGCCACAAATATTGATTAGTGTAGGTTGGGTCATCGAGAAGAAACCGAGATTGACAGATGAACAATGGTGTTCTAGGGTCTTCCTTCTGCTTGATGGCTCCTGGTCATATGTGTAGTGTCAGGTGTTTAGAGGATGCTTTGAGAGATTCGTTTGATTCACCAGATGTTTAATGGCCAAGGTTGATCATTTATATTATTAGTGAATTTTCTCACTCAGGTGAAGATCTTCTGGAAGTTCTCCATGCTTGTTTCAATGCCCATGGGAATAAGACCTCATGCAGAGGTGCCTCACTTGTTTATTGATTAGTTGCCATTGTCAGTCAGCCAGTTCTCTGTGAGATGTGCATTTGTGTGCCAAAAGCTCACATTAGGGCACGGCTTCATTGTCCGGAGGGTGTACAGATGTAATGTTTTATCGCTTTCATGCTCCTTTTTCAGTGACTGCGTCCAACTCCACTTCCTTTGCCTGCCCATGTCAATGTGTTCTGAGATGCGTGGCATGTTACGTCAATAAAATATGATACAGGGTCTTAATGTTTTACGGTTAAAAATAAGATTGACAAAATATCAGATTATCACTATTCGATTATGATGACATACAGAATTTTTAACAACAATCCCTGATACCGAAGGTAATTGATTTAATGTTGATTCAATGATGAAAATAACTAATTTAGCATTGTTTGAACATCAAATCAATACTACATGGGATATTATCGTAATCGATTGAAATAAAATAAACTTAAATCAAATAATAATTATATTATAATAATAATATTATTTGTAATATTATTTTATTTCAATAGATTATGATAATATCCCATTTAGCATTGGTTTGATGTTCAATCAATGCTTAAATAGTCTCTCAAAATGTCATTTTTTTTATTTAGGATTTCATTCGTAACTGCCCCCTAGCTATAGTGTTAAAGAGACTGACGTGGATTTTTTTACGATATTTTCACGTGTAGTATTAACACAATATCATTAATCATGTTTATTAATATCAGGGTTGTTATCAATGCCAAAATATTGTGACAATAATATTGTTTGAAATTATGAAATATTTTATTAGTTCTAGTTTCATAATGAGAAAAAAACAAGAGCCAAACGGTACTCAGTGTAGATTAGAATCTCGACGACAAAAATACTTCTCAGTTAAGATCATAATACAGGAAGAGAGATCAACAAATTTAAAAGCAACAAGTTTGCTTTTAATGCATTTTGGTATGTGACTTTATCCAAAGAGATTTACAATACATTTTAACAGTCCAAGCATTCTCTGGGGAACAAACCCATGACCCTGCATCGCTTGCACCATGCGCTACCAGTTGATACAAGAACAATTCTATTTGTTTGTATCCCTCTTTTGAAGTATCTTGCTGCTCTCCCATATGTTTAGTCTTTAGTGTTTAACACAAAATTGCATAATAGGATATATTTTGAAATGCTCTAAAGACGCTTGCATATACAACCTTATTATTTGGTCCACTTCAGCCTGTCACTCATGGCAGCTCTCCAGGGGCTATTAACATGTGATTGAGCTTGTAGAAAGCTTGCAGAAAGATCTGCGACAGGCTGCTACTGGTTACTCGCATCGGGGAAGAAGAGGAACATCAACTATGATTAAACAGTAGCTGGAGATTTGAGAAAAAACAGCCATGGCCTACCAACGCAGGACCGGGCACAGAACTGCTTGTTTTCCTCTTTTTGCGTTTGACTTTCATCTCATTGAGCACTGCGTATGCGCACGTTGACTGCGCCTACAGGCCTTGCATGTCTAAATAGATTTGCTGTGGTTTTAAAGCTCATTAAAACGCCCTGTTTCATGGGAAACCAGTCTTGGCTTTTAACTTAAGGTTAAGGAGATATTCGTTTAAGCAGTGCCTTGAAAATCCTCCGTGTGGGTCAAATGAGACGTAAACCTTTATTTTCTTGTGAAATGCGCACTTTGTCCTAAAAACTTCATTCGCATCTCTCTCTCTGAACCCCCAGCAAATATCACACCTCGGATGCATAAACATGCCTGAGCTCCACACATCAACCCACGCAGGGGGCCCGGTTGGCTATAGAGCCTCTCCGTGACACCAATCAGGAATGATGGCAGCCTCTTTTGTCATGCTAACAGGAATTGCTTCTTCTCTTATTCAAATGCTCTCCTTCTCTTTCTCCAAACTCCCTCCCTTCATCCATCTCTCCTTTTTTCCCTCCTAGCGGGCCATGTAAATCCATACTCGGAGAGTTGGAAAAAGAGGGAGAGAGAGAGAGAAGGGAAAAGAGAACCAGGGAGTGAGAACTCCGTGTCCTCAGAAGCGTTGATCGGTGGGCCCCTCTCCTGGGGGTCAGCGTGGCTCTCACAGTGCCGAGCTGTTTCCATGCCCAGCCGAGTCCATTTCATATTCAAATGCTCCAATCAGGCTTGTGACCCGCGGGGGGCTTTTTTACAGCCCTGGCCCTGGGTCAGCGGGTTAAGATGGTGATTTAATAGCCAAGACGATGGGAGAAAAAAGGGGAAAGCAATTTACTGACTAAACGAGTCATAAAAAGCATTTTTTCTTGTCAAAGAAAAATTTGTAAAAAGTTGATGTCATTTGGTGCTTTAACTTTTTTTTATATTCCATCACTTTCGTGGATTTGCCTGACATTGCACTTGTTGTTCGGTTTCCATTAAGATTTCCAAGAACACTTCATGTGACAATGTTCAACCAAATAGGTTTACAGTCCTTGTGTGGTTCAGTTTGTATGGGGTAATCTCACCTGAGCATCTTGTTATTCGTGTCTAAACAGGTGTGTTCTTTGCAAATTACATAGAGCTGGTATGTATGTGTAGGCTAGCTGTCATGTACTAATTATTCCAGAGACTGTGTCTTTGCATGTGAACACTGAATTAAGTTTGATGTTTTGTTGTTTATTACCCACCTGACTTGTGTGATGGATGGTTTGACCGCAGGCGTGCATTGTGACAGCTTGAGAATATACTACAATGTTTGTTTTAGAACTTTAGAGGTTCATTTGCCACTTATTAAATATGCAAGTGTTCTCTATTTGTGTTACAGAGTAAAATGTACACATATCAGCAAAAACAAATGGTAATTGGAACATATAAATGAAAAATGATGTTTGTGTTTAGGTAAAATTATAATTTTGTTTCATTCTGTGATGTAACAATATTGATCCTAAATTTGAAATATAAATATATTTTTGCACTTATATGCAGAAAATGTTTAATCTACTCTCCACCATGTCATTACAGCGGTGAGCAAAAAACATTTCTTCTTAGCAACAGCCTGCTACAGCGCCTCTGATGGACACTTTTAAAGGCGATTTTCTCAACATTTTCATTTTTGCACTCTCAGATTCTATATTTTCAAATAGCTGTATCTCGCCAAATATTGTCCTATCCTAACAAACCATACATCAAAAAGCTTATTTATTCAGCTTTCAGATGTTGTATACATCTCAATTGAAAAAAATTGTGGCCCAGATTCACATAAAAAATAAATATACTCAACATTTAAAATAATTTAAATTTAACAATAAATTTAAATTAGATGTTTAGATTTAAAGTTTTAAAAGTTCTGATAAAACGAGAAGTTCTGAAATTTACTTTTGACAAAGTTCTTTGAAAAGCATCACCTTGTGGAGTTCGATACACCCAAAAGGTTGACATATTCACGATCCTTAATTACACGATCTTGCATTTCCATAATCTTCTCTAGACAGTCTTAAATGCACTATATATGCAGAGACCTGACTGTGATGGGTGACGTCTCCTGTTTGGGAGTCGTTAGTATTTAGTCTAAATCCGTTGAGATGTAAAAGAGGCCTCTGTGTTTGTGAGAGCTGTGCTGCCCGCTGAAGTTCAGTAGCAACCACATCAGTGACTGACAGGTGGGTCAAAGTTGGGGATTTAAGGTGGCTTGAGGATTTGTGTGGGGCCCAACAGCCAGGGCTCTTTTTAACATTGATGCAGTGAAGTTTCAATGTGTGATGATGTCTGAGGAGGGAATTAAAGAGAGAGATGGAGATTTGAGAGTGTGTGTATGATTCTCACAGATTTTGTACAGCCTTCAGTGAGCACAGCTGTGTCATTGCCTAGATGGGTTTTTCTCCTGCTGGTGGATTGAATGAACCCCCGCATACCTTCCTGCCTCGCTCTCATCCCTGGTGGAAGCAACTAGTGTCAGATATTGAGTTTGCATTGAGTTGGAATATTTGCCCTCTGCATTTGGTAATGGAAGAATTTTCTTAACCTAAAAGAGGTAAAGGAACCATATAAAAGCAGTTTCTTATGATATACTTGATATACTACAGCCCCGGTTTCACAGACAAGGCTCAAGGCTAGTCCCAGACTGAAATGAATTTTGAGCTGTCTTAACTGAAAATAACAGAAGGATCTGTTTTAACTGTCTTGCCCTGATATATCTTTAAATATGTCAGTGTTTTGTCTCAAGATGCACATTAGTAATGTTTTTTTCTAAGCATTGTAATAAAAGTGACTTAAATAGCTTAAATTAACTAATGCATAGTCCTGGCTTAGGCCAAGCCTTCTCTATGAAACCGGGCCTTAATGTTTAAAGCTCATATTAAATTTGAAATCTATTATTTGGTCTAGATTAGATTATTAAGAACACCTAGGGCTTTTTCTGTCATTTTTGTCCTGTTCCCCTTTAAGTTCAGATCCAGATAGAAACCAAAATTCTTCTTTCTGTCATCTTATCATCACAAAATGACTTGACCGATTTTAAATTGGACATGAAGTAGTGACCCAACTAAGGCAGTCACTATATAAGAATTTGAATACACGACTGTCACGATTAAAGGAATTCATGTTAACAATATTACCACAATATCTATTGAAACATTTTTTAAAGAAATACATTATACTATCAGTCAAATACATCTTTAAAGTTGTTAATTTTGTATTTTCTCTTTTTTTATATAAGAGGAGGAAGGTAGAGAAAGAGAGAGAGTTGGTAACCATCATGGCTGTTAAGATAAAACTTTAAACATGAAAAAAACTAAATTATTTATGATATTATGTTTTGAAATAACACAATATCATTGTATTAATATAATGGTATTATCAAAACCTGTATATCGTGATATTGTAACATCCCTATATCCAACACAATACTAAATTTGGTTAACTGTTTTAGTGTCATATTTTCTTTAAACTGCCATGGTATTTGTCATAGTTTTTAGCATGAGGCAATGTCACACAACCTGTCATGTTGGTAACGGCCTAATTTGGCTGGCTTCACTCCAAAAGAATGACTAATATGTGCAAAAATATGGGAATAGTTTTATCCACCCTTAATAAGGCAATTTATTTGCTATGCTTGGTATTTGCCATTATACGCTTAGTTGCATTATCATGTGCATTGGATGTCCTTGCTATCCGTGACCCTACATTCCTGTGATTCTGTAGCTCACTCATATAAATTTGTTCCTTATGATTATCTGAAAAGACTTTTCAATCGTCCTTTAATGTGCTACAAGCAGCACACTAAGGATTTAATACAGTTTGACAGAGATCAAGAGATTTGTGCTTCACACCCTCAGAGGTTTCCAGAGCGTCATAAGCCTTTGTGCATGTCCTTCTAATGGAAAGCATGTCATTTACGCTGAAGAAGAATTGAACACTCGGGACATGACAGCTTGATTACTAGCTTTAAGATGAAAACAACACAAATACATTTGTCTTAATCTTCCATTTGAAAGACTATTGAAAATGGGAATATTTCTGACAGCAAGACACAAGTAAGATCCAGTTAAAGGACAGTTCACCCAAAGATGAAAGTACTGTCATCATTTACTTGCCCTTGAGTTGTTCCAAATCTGTATTGTTGTAGTTCTGATGAACACAGAGAAAGATATTTGGAAGAATGCTTGTAACCAAACTGTTTCTTGGCCACCATTGACTACCACAGTATGAAAAATAGCTTTGTAAATTTCTTTGTTCTGCTGAACACAAAAGAAGATGTTTTGAAGAATGTAGGAAAGCAAATACGTCTGGGACACTTTTGACTACAATTATCAATTTTCCAACTATGGTGTTAATGGTGGCCAAGAACTGTTTGGTTTACACTGATTCTTCCAAATAATTTTCTCTCTGTTAATCACAATAAATAAATTTATACAGATTTGAAACAACTCGAGAGTGAGTAAATGATAACAGAATTTTTTTGGGGGCAAACTTTTTCTTTAACCAATAAGATTCAATGAAATCTTTTATCATACATTTTGCTTCTCTGCTACTGTATCTAAATGTTACCCTCATGACGTAGCTCCAGCTCTTGATGTAGTATTATGATCTTGTCATAGTTTTGAATATTTATAGCACTGCATAATCTTAGCAAAATGTTTAAAAAAATTGTTTAGGGCAAGCTACAAACACTTCTCTTCAAAATGTTCCCATACCACTAGCTCTGTGTAATCCTAAAATCTGTCAACTTTTTAGCTCTGTTACATGCTAGACCTCCCACGCAATAATGCAGTTTTCTCGATGTGTGGCTTTCTCTAGAAAGCCTTTAAAGTCTGAGAAAATCGATCCAAACAAGCCTTAATTCTGTCATTAGGTGAGAGAGAGCCGTTCTGTGATTGGCTGCCCGTCCGCTCCATATTCAGCCGTGCTGGATGAGGCAGAGGACCTGCTGGGAAAATGGTGTTGTAATCAGGAGCTGACTGCGCTGCCTGATCAGGTATGAAGTCTGCATCCACCTTCCTCAAAATCCTTTACTCATCTTCCTCTTCCCTCACTTGTGTGGTTTGCAGACCCAGAAGGGAGTCGGTTCTCAGCTGGCAGGATGTAGAGATATAAGGTTGTGAGTGAATCGATGGGTGTTAGAAGTAGAAAGTTGGGAGGGCTTTTTGTTCCCACATTTGATTATTCAGGTTGGTTGAACTAAATTCGGAACCCATAAAATTCGAACCCCCTTTGGGGGCCATTTACATATATTTCGAACGCCCCCCGCTCCAGCGCACACACAGTCCCCCCAACTTCTCTTTCAATCCGAATGTGAAAAAGAGGGCAGAGCGATCGTGCCTGTCTAGTCTTTAAGATGTCACTGTGGTGTGAAATATAGGCGAACAAGCAGGGCTTTGAAACTCAAACTGAACCCACCCTCCAACTTTCTACACCCCCCCACACACATTTACCTTCTGTTAAACTATCATACACATACTCACACACTGAAACCCCTCCATCCCAACTTACGGCTGTGCCCAGATCTATCCATGGATTTGTGTGTGTATGTGATGAGCATGTGTATATGTGTGTTCAGAAGTCTGAGGGTGTCCAGACACCACACGCAGATGTTCGGGATGGACTGTGAGATTGCACCTGTAGTCGGTCCATCGTGTGCCAAGGAAAAAATCTGAATAAAAACATAAACAAACAGACCGTATAGACCCAATGTTTTAAATATAATATAATGTCCATTCTTCTAAGTTAACTAGAGAAAGTTTATTTTGTAGTAAAAGAATGAGTAAATGTAGTTTGTTCTGCCGAACTTGTTTAACTTTTTTGGTATCTGTGACCCAACGTTAATTCTAAACACCAAAGAAACATGTCTCTTTAGATTGATTTGTCAAGCGGGCATGAAATACTTTTAATTGTTTTAAATGAACACTCGCACTCCCACATTGTTGATTAATTTTCTGACCAAAGTCTCTGAGAGCCATGTCTTAAAATTCCATGTGGGCCCGGTGCCAAGCGACCCGCTGGAGAGATGAAGAGAATACACATGTAGCCAAGCTCAGTTACGCTTGAGTAGAGCCATCCCAGCACAGAGCCGGAGAGAGAGCGAGATAGACAGCGCGGTGGGAACACGTGTTTATTTAGGGTCGTTTTTCTCCCAAATGCCATGGTGTGTACAGATGGCACTTGTTTTGCGTATTCCATCTTTGTGTGTTTCTATCTGTGTAGTGTGTGTGTGTTATGGCATCAGGAGGCTGGTGAAGGGGGGTGGCACAGTGGCATTTAGTCAGATGTGTGTTCTGACCCCCAGCCCCCCGGTTCCCCCAGCTCGGTCCTGCTCACTCCCCAGTGCGCAGGCAGAATGCAGCGTCAGGAGCCCGAACACTGAGCTCCCATTGTGTATGTTAAGCAAAGCGGAATGGCCGGGTGACAAAAGAGGGAGGAGTGGGGCTCAGTGCACACAAAGCCCGGGGGAGGGAAGGGGTGGTGGGGGAGTGAGGGAGCGTTCTGCCGCCGAGGGCTAAATAGACCCACTCAGCCCCCCAAAACTCCATCCATAACCTCTGTCCACACCCTGTCCTCTTTCCCGCACCTACCCCTCGGTGAAATGGGTGCCCACTACTGCAGGCAAAATTTGTAAATGTGGAGAATTACATTTTAGAATGTTAGTATTTTAGTACTTTTATTAAATTTTGTTTCCTTGAAGTTTTAAATGGTAAAATAAAACTCCTTTAATAGTAGGCTATTGGAAAAAATACCACATTAAAAGTTAGAAGACAACTCGGTTAAGACAAAATATGAGTGCACACTGACTTCAAAGTCTAATATAAAAAAATGAAACAGGATACGTAATAAAAAATGAATTGTGTCTTTTATTTTTAAAATATATCAAAATATGAAACCTTTAATAATATTTGTACATTTAGATTTAACTAAATTAAATAGAATTAATAGATTTAAATAAATATATAGAAAATTATTTTGGAACAAACACTTTTTGGACTAAAAAAATAGTTTGGACAAAATTTGACTGCACACTGACTTCAAGTTTATTATAAAATAAAGTACCAATAAACAATAATATGAATTAATAATAACATAAAATGACAAATTTTCCCTTTTTTTGGCAAATATGACAATATTTTACTAATTTTTATTTAATATAAAATGAAATCAAACTAAAAATCAATAAAATCAATAAAATACACTTTGAAATGGGTGGGCAGTCATATTTTGTCTGTACTATGTTAAAAATAATTCATTAATAAATATAAGAGGACTGGCATTTAAACAACTTCTTGACATTAACTAGTATGTGATAAATCTGTCAGTCATATTATTGTGTCTTAACTTGTTGATTCATAAAAATGAAAACCCCTAACAACAAATAAATAATAAACATGTCAGCAGTGTTCTGAAGTTCTTAGATGTACTAAATACATTATATTTATTATCTCAGTGTTACTTTTTTGTGCGTACATCATGTCGTCTATGCTGTTTTGTGCTGTATTGTCACATTCCCTTGAATATACTTTGTCCCTCCACCAGAGTTCCACCAGCAAGACTGTCCTTTGGTGGCTTTTGTAATTTATGATGTTCAAGTTAACATCCGAATGCTCTGTGGTCATCGAGTGCTCTGATACTGCCCTGTGGGCTCCAAGTTCACAAAGCCAAAGGCTGGTCTTTGATGAACCCTCTTCCTCGTTCTGCCCTTCCTCTGCCCTCTAAGATGCGAGGTAAACTCAACACATCAAAGAGAGGTTCCACAGAGAGACTACTTGATGCTCTCAGCCCCCCCCAACATACACTCAGAGCGCCCGCCTCCTCGTACACGCATACAGCGGGCGACGCATACACTTTACATTTGAAAAACTTAAAAAACGAATCACTCTTCCCATCTGTTTGGCTATCTAAAGAAAGCTTGCTTGCCTTGACCTCTGTTTGTCCTGTAGGAAGTGGCTCTCTGTGTGTTTTTCCCCGTCTTTTGTGATTTGGAGTGAAAGGGAAGGTTTGAATATGCTACCGTAAGCCCCTCGGGGCTACAGTTCAGTCGCCCAGGAGGAGAAATACACCACCATTCCTGAACGTGCATGTGTGCCGGGCCAGAGGTGAGCTTAAACGTTTCTCCTTAGTATCGTTGCTCTCGGAAGCCTGGCGCTCTCCTGGCAGGTCTGACCCGTGAGTCATTATTCCCCCCAGGTAAATCACCTCGCAATCAGTGTGTCTGAAGCCCCCTGCTCTCTAGATGATTCCCCCGCTGATTGGTCTAACTGGACTCCTGTCTGCGTAGAGATTACCCTGCATTGTTTTCTTTATGGCACATAGATTGAGCTGTTGTTAGCATTCGCTTGGAGGGCGGAGGCGGCGCGCGTGAGGCCGGGATGTGAGGATGGGCTCTGAGGTTGCTCTCTGGGCTTGATAGGAGTAACAGGAAAAGCACAGGCAAGCTTTCATTCTAATGATTTTGAATGAGCTCTTGAAACGGCAAACTATGATTTTTGAACTGGAAATTGTAGTCAAGTTGCTCAAGGTTGCGCCCGGACTCATCAACGATGAAACTCGTGAATGATAAAGGAATAGCTTGAACTGTGTTAGTGAGGTTATCCGACATAGACACTAAAGAGAAGACTTTTAATTGAGCTTTTAGGAAATTGTGTTTCAGTAGTGGTCAAGCCCCTTTAAAGGCCATTTGAATTGCTGTGTAGAAGACAACATTCATCACAGTTTGTTGTAAAAGTCATTTTGAACATTATTTATGTCTACTATAACAGAATGAATTTCAAGATAGATTGATGACAGTATTAATCACACAAGTGCTCTGTTCTAAAAAGCTTGATGGATGTATTTTTAAGATGACAAGTTTAAGGAATTTGTCACATTGCTATTTTTGCATTTGTACACATTGTTTAAACTAATATTTACAATATTTTCATGATCAAAACCTTGAATTGATATTCTGGTCTAACTTGTATATCTTTGCCATACTTTAGTTAATTGCTTTTTGTTTTGTAACTGTTGCACTGTTTAAAGGTCCAGTGTGTGATTTTTTGGAAGATCTATTGACAGAAATGCAATATAATATAAAGAACTATGTCTCCAAGAATCCATCCATAATGAAGCGTAATTTTTATAACTTTAGAATGAGATATGTCTCTCTATATACACCCCGGGTCTCCTTGCATGGAATTCACCATGCCGTTTCTACAGAAGCCCTAAACGGACAAACAGCGTGATTTTTGTTAATACATTATCTCCTTCATTAAAGAAGTGAAAACGTGACAACATCTTAGTTCCGTGTCAGCCACCTTAGAAAGGGAGGGGGGAGTGAGACATTGATTGCAATTCACAGGATCCCCGCTATATGCCGCTTAATGTCCTTGGGGCAACATCATGTTGACCCTGGTACAACATTTAAATCAAATCAGATTTCAGAAATAAGTTTACAGTTTATTTTAAGTTTAATTTCAAACCAGGATTTGGTGCTTCTAGACCATTGTTTCTCATTTATCATGTCCCTCTGATTTTAGGGGTAAGTTATGGTTCGGGTTGGGGTTTGGTGTGGGTTTAGGTTTAGGTTTTATTTAAAAACATGTTGCCCTGAGGACATCAACCACTCTGCAAAATCAGGTCTAGCGGGACATATAGAGTATGTGTATGGAAAAAGCCTCCTGAAACTGTTTCATAATAATATTTCTCACTCTACACTTTTTAAAACCGAATCTTATAATTATGCTGAAATGTGATTATCTGCATATTTCTGGTAAGTATATATGCCACAGGGTAAGGTGCGGCTCAGAATGTGGCAGAGGTTGAGAGAAATATGGTCGACAAATTATTAGTATGTGAACAGTGAAAAATCTCAGGATTATATATCCTGTTGAGTCCCGTTATCGTATGTTTAAAAATGGGTTTTTGTATAAGACGCTACACTACAATCTGCTTTAATAAGATGTGTTGTGTAGTGTTAAGATGAAAGGAATTTGACATTCATTTTATAGAAGAAGCCCAAGTTAATAATAAATGCTTCCATCAAATGGTCTTTAGATGACAAGAAACATACTTTTAGTCAAGTGTATCCAAATATTTGAGTGATACTACAGCAAGGTACTGTCACTTATCATATTATTATCTGCGAAAGATCAGATGGTAAAGTGCATTTACTCAATGAAACAATGTAGTTTTTATTTCACAATATCCAGAGTGCATTGTTCTTTTCAGCGTGTTGCATTGATATTATATTGCATAGTATCAAAAATCATCATTTTTTTCCATAGCTAACTTTGTGTCGTGACCCATTTGACAAACTGAGATTTGCTGATTTAAGTCACTTTTTATTTATTTGTTTAATGTGTATTTAAAGGTGTAGTTCACTTTAAAATAAAAATGTCATGATAGTTCACTCACCCACACGTCATACAAGCCGTCGGTGTGCTTATTTCTCCTGTCGACAACAAATTGAGGCTCATGAAGAAAGCTTTCCAGGGTTCTTCTCCATTTAATGGACTTAAACGGGGGGCTGTTGGTTAAGGTCCAAATTTCAGTTTCGTGTAGAGCTTTTTAAAGCTGTGATGGAACTGAAATTTGGACCTAAACCAACAGCCCCCCCGTTAAAGTCCATTATATGGATAAGAACCCTGTAAGGCTTTTGTTTTCGACAGAAGAAATAAACACGGACGGCTTGTATGATGTGTGGGTGAGTGAATTATCATGAAATTTTCATTTGAAAGTGACCTATCCTTTAACTGGAAATTGCAAAGAGAAAGTAAAAATGTTTACCACATTACTATCTTCTAAGGAGACTACATCTATGAAAGTGAGAGGAAAGGTCTTCGTGTGTATTTGGAGTGGGGACCGGGGGCATTATACGGCCTCTGTGAGGGTGTGTGTGTGTGTTGAGGGGGGGCAGAAACCTGAGGCCACTGTGAAGCTGCGAAAACAAAAGAGATCCACGTGAGACTCAGGCACATGCAGGCTTGGCTTACCTGCTCACCTGCTCTAACTCCTAAATGAACTTTTGGCCCTGAGAGCACAACCTGCAGCCTCTTGCCATTGCAGACCACACCCAGTCTCTCGTGCTTCCTCTCTCCCCCTGTTTTTCTTTTCTCCCATCTCTCATTTGACCCATCCGTTCTCCTGCTCCACTCACCCCTTCATTTCCCAGCCACTTCTCTGTCCCCCTGCGCTCTTTCTCATTGTTTCCCTCATTCTTGCTTCCCAGTACTCTCCATCGAATGTTCACTCTTTCTATCCCGTTCCCCTCGGTTTCGTAATAGTTCCTCTGTGTATTGCCGTCATTAACTGTTGCGCTCACCTCACACTGGCCAAACCTGACTATCAAGTCTCATTCATGGGCAATATCAACTGTAAATGTGTTAGAGAGAGAGAGATAGAGAAGTCCTGTGGGCTTTGGTTCTTGGGTGGGGTTTAAATGCCACACAGCTGAGCAAACCTGGGCCACCACAACAACATTTCTCTTGTCATTCACTCTCTGTCTTCTGTTTTCTTTTTTAATCCACACTTTCTCCTGGCTGTCTGTTTGAGGAAGGAGTAGGAGGAGGAATGCACCAAAGCATTATGGGAAAATAATAGAGGCTAAACTATGATGTTTTTTTCTCTTGTTTGTTTTCACCTAGAATACATGAAGCAGGGATCTGACGTTACAAACAGAGAAGTCATGCATCTGTTTGGCATGAAAGGTCTGTTTACAGTTGGTGTAAGAACATCATTAAAGAAAAGATTTTTGAAAGCTTTGAAGTATTGT